>NC_135777.1:21517191-21649835 GCF_028453695.1 Augochlora pura | reverse complement strand
TTCGTACGGTCACGGACCCGATGACATTATTATTCCGAGGC
This sequence comes from Augochlora pura, assembly GCF_028453695.1. NCBI lineage: Eukaryota > Metazoa > Arthropoda > Insecta > Hymenoptera > Halictidae > Augochlora > Augochlora pura. The sequence continues at coordinate 21,649,794 of NC_135777.1, read as the reverse complement.
GCGTAATCCGCCTCTCTCTCGCCTCTCTCTCTCTCTCTCGCCGGCTGACGAATATTTGACGCAGCCGGCACTCGATTCGATTGCATTTAAAATGCCTAATTCAATCGGCGAAGAAGGGGCACGACAGAGGAACAGCGGGGGGGGGGGGGGGGTGCCGTCGTTTCCGGGGATTGTTTATGCATATCGCTGATTCGAGCGGCTTGTTCGCGCGATAAAAATAAATTGGTACACGGTGCCGCGGCGAGATAAAATTCTGTTTGGCAGAAAAAAAAGAGAGAGTGAGAGAGTAAAAGAGAGAGGGGAGGGTCGAAAGGGTGGCCCTTCGAAGGGGGAGAGAACTGTTCATAAATTTCTCACCCTTCGACCGGTCGGACAGCCCGGCTTTCGCTCGAAATTTCGAATCGATGCCGTCGGCCTGACGGCAGCGCGCGCGGCCCGGATTAATTAAATGGAAATCAATGGATACAGATTGCGTTACGATCGATGATCGGAATGATGTGGAAAAGAAGCGCGCCGGTCCTCGTTACCGTCCGTCAAACTCGCCTATTCGGTTGTCGGCCGACGTTTTCCCGCTCGAAAAATAATGTTCGTAACTGGTCGGACGAGGATCCACCGTTTCGAAAAATCGAACGCGAGAGGAAAACTATTTTCGCGCGGAGAATAGAAAATTGGTGTAGCGTACATCGTTCGGAAATTGGAGAAACTTGTTTCGGCCAGGGTTTGGCTTTGTTAGGATCGTTTCGAGTAAATAGTTGGCTTAGAAATGTTGGATGAGTGAAGATATTTTAGACCAATATTTTATTCGAATAATTCTTTATACGAATTATTACTTATCCAAAAGATCGTTTAATTTAGTTTATTATTAATTATATAATTCGTGATTCATTTTGTTCGAAATTTATGCTTTATTTGAATCATTCGAATAATTTGGATAATTCGTATTATTCGATAAATTAATTCGTCGGATAATTCAGATAATTCGAATAATTCAAATGATTCGTATAATTCAGTAAATTCATGGTTCAGATAATTCGAGTAATTCAAACAATACGATAGATTCTTTATTGAAATAATCCGGATAATTTAAATAATTCGAATAATTCAGATAATTCTTTGCTCGAATAATTCAGATAATTCAAGTCATTCAAACGATTCGATAAATCCTTGACTCGAATAATTCGAATAACTCGAGCGAAGTCAACAGATAAGTTACATTCTATCCCCTTTACCCGAATCGATTATTTTCGTATAAATCCTATAAATTCCTCGACAAGTAAATTCCACCTCGAGCAAGTATTCGTTTAACAATTTGTAACGACCGCTTTCGCAATGAAAAAAACTTGCATTCGTTTTAACGTTTATTCGACGGGGAGGGAGTTAACCGACGGCGGAACAGCTGCGCGCCATCGGCTACGGAGCATTAATTTTGTATTCCGGCCAGATAATGGAGAATTACATCGCGGAAGTTACACCGTAATAGAATCGTCTGAGTGTCGTGTAAACCACGCTCGCCGAATATAATTACTCCGCGAGGCACCGCGTTGCCACGGCTCTGTGTGTACGGTAATATCGCGGCTGATACGGTAAATCTTAATTCTATTATTCCGGAGCAATTCCGCAACGCGCGTGTGCCGACGCTCGCGCGCGATAACTGACAAGTTTCCGAGACTTTGACTCGGAAATTTATTAAAACGGCGAACCCCGGGAAAGCATTCTAATGAAAGTAGATCCGGTTGACGCACGGATAAATTGCGGATATCAAGTTGGCCTCCTCCCCCCTCCAGCCCGCCGAAAATAACCCGTTTCCCCCGGTACCCTGGTGAAATCTAATTGATTTATGGAAACGCGCCAGTGTGTTCCGTTGTTGTGTGAACCGTTAAGTTGCCGCGCGGCACTCGAACGCTGTTCGCACTTATTATCTCGCCGGTGAGAATGTTTCAACGGTGTCCGACCGTTGCCGGGATTTTCTACTTGTTTGTTACAGTGTTTAATATTTCCAGTTGTTATTTGTATTCGTATTTTGGCTTTATTTGCTTTTATTTTATCGTTTGTTTTATCTTATTCTTATTTGATGTTGGTTTGTGGCCGGAAACATTTCTAGCAGTGTCCGATCTTTTGTTGACTTTTCTACTTACTCAGAATTCATTCTACTGATGCAATTGCGATATAAAATATTTTATAGTATTTACAATAGTGATAATAATGAAGCGTGATATATCTGACCATTGCAGGAATCTTCCACTTGACAAAATATTTCCAACTAATTAATTCTTCATCCGAACTAGCAGACCTCCTCAACGATCTCCAATATGAGTTATTTGAATTATCTAAATTATATAAATGTTCCAAACAAAGTGTAAATTTACAATAAAATGTCTAACAAATTAAACAATTAACAACAAACTAAAATAAACGATGATTCGAATAACGAATAAATTCTTACAAAGAATTGTTGTCCGACAAACGCCAGACTATTCTACTTACCCTTAAAATCAATCGAATTAACGAATCCTCCCGCGATTCGTAAAAGTCTCTGTTTTAACGAACCGGCGCCGCGACCTGATCCTTTGTTAAATCGCGCAGCCATTTAGCTTAGCCGGTCGATTTAAAACGAGCAAGAGGGTCGTATCGAGAAGAGATACAGTTAACGGTGAATCGTGAAACAGGTCGCTACGGGGGGGACACGGTGGGAAAACCGCGGAACGAAGCGAGGATAAAAATCCTCGGGAAACAAAATAAGTTCCACCCGGGGGAGGGGGAGAACCACCCGGGTTCTCCTCCCTTTTTCGGTCTGCGGGCATCGCGCCATAATTACCGAGCAATTAAACGGGGCGACAATGGGAACTGGTTTCGCCGAGCGGATTCGGCGGTCTTCGGTTCGCCGGGACGGTTTAAGGCAAGAAAAGAGCTGCGAAAGGGTTACCCTCACCCTCTCCCTTTCTCTCTCTCCCATTATTTTTTTGCCTCACTCTCTCTCTCTCATTATTTTTTGTCTCTCTATATATTTCTCTCTCTCTCTCTCTCATTATTTTTGTCTCACTCTCTCTCTCTCTCTCTCTCTATTTCTCTCTCTCTATATATATATTTTTTTCTCTCTCACTCTTTCTCTCTCTCTATTTCTCTCTCTCTCTCTCTCTCTCTCTTTCTCTCTCTCTCTCTCTCTCTATATATATATATATATCTCCCTCTCTATTTCTCTCTCTCTCTCTCTCTCTCATTATTTTTTGTCTCACTCTTCCTCTCTCTCTCATTATTTTTTGTCTCACTCTCTCTCTCTCTCATTATTTTTTGTTTCTCTCTCTCTCTCTCTCTCTCTCTGTCTCTTACTCTCCCTTTCTCCGTCTCTCTCGTCCCCGTCGTTCAAATTTCAATTCTCGCGAGAATTAGCCGGAATTCGGGATCGGCCGGCGACACGTCCCTTTAAAAGTCCCTTTAAGTTCCCCCGCCCGGTAACGAGCCGCGAACGGCAAACGAGCGAAATTCTTTTTTCGCCCGACGGCCGTGTTCTGGCCGCCGTCACGCGAACAAAGCTTTTTTTAATTAAGAAGAATCGCCCGCGTCTCGCCGGACAGAGGAACGTTTTGTCGGCGACGGTAATCCACGTTCGGACTGGATTGACCGGAGCAAAGTCGGTGCCAAGGCGGAATTCGCGTAATGAAACCGTTTCATCGAACGTAACGAAGTGTACTGTTCGATGAAATTACGTACGATGATTCTGGTTTGTGGTTATTTTAAAGTTTATTTTGTTTAATGGATTGTTAACTGTAGGTAGGAGTTTAATGGAAACTTTGCTGTTTTTTTAGCGTTAATCGTTGAGAAGTTTGATGTTTTTTTTTATACAGTAATACATAGTAATTATTTTGAGGGCCAAGGAATTATTATAAAATAAGGATTATATGATTTTTATAATATCTTGATACCACAGCATTCTGTTATCCAAAAATTTCACTGAAGTTCTCTGTTAAACAATAATGCATCTAAACAGTACGTTTGGATAATTTTTAAATAATAATAAAAATTAGAGGACTTGGGTAGGTCCTCTAACAAATCTCAATATTAATTAATAATACTCTATCTGTTTAAGAATATTAATAAATTCATTTAAATAAGACAGCAACGGAACGTATACTCGCAGCTTCCATATGTATTAACAAATTAACATTAAACTCTCACGAACACCGAATTACATATTCCATTAAAAATCGTTCCCGGGCAGCGTTGACGACCGGGCTAATATTATTCATCCCCATCCATAACATTATCGCTTCTTTGTAGCCCGCCTATAACATTCATGACACGCGTTCGAGCACACTTCACCGGGCGGCGAAATGGACGCGCGGAACCTCTCTCGCTTCATAAAAGTGAAATGTGTCTTTGAAACACGCAACGAGGCATTCCGGGCCACGTATATTACGCCACAAATCATTGATTTCGCCGCGCGTTCCGTGCCTCGATCCGAAGCCGCCTCGCCGGCCGAGTTTTACGGCGTTTCTTTTTTTTTAAAAAAAAGAAGCACGTCCCGTGCTGTACGTTTAATTCCGCGGCGCTGCGTTGCGTTGGCCGACGATCATTAGCCGGGCGAAAGGGGCTCGGGCGAACTCTTCCGCGAACCGTATTCCGCGAATCTGAAAACTTTCGCGAGCCTACTTCGTCGAACGGATTACACCGCACGCGATCGTAATGGCAACGGAAAAATGTATCGAAACCGCGAAAGAAAGCGGCGCAAAGACGTCGGTTAGGATTTGGAGAATTTAGTGGTAAAATACTTCAATTATTTAGCCATTAAATTACTTCATATTATTTTTGAATTATTAGAGATATGACAATGAAAATTTTGCAAAACGGAATTAAAAATTAGCAATTTGTTAGCTACTGATAGTGAAATATTTTTTTCTATTAAACAATACATTTTAACAAATTTAATTTGAATACATTAAAATAGTTATATACAGAGTAAAAACTATATAATAAATATCATATTTCACATAAAAAAAATCAAACGGATCGCATTGATTAATTTTTGCAGTTATTGAAAATCGAACACGTGTCACGACATCGAAATTTATAGCTTCGCTCTGACATTCGACGTTTCCTTTATATTTCACAACTGGTCCGCGTTCCGTTTGATACCGGAAACACGATAAAATAACTATTACAACGTGATAGAACCGTAAGGTGGGTAACGAGAACCAGCGAACGCGACAAAGCAGTTCCTGGCCACAGGTTAATTATCGACCGTCCTATCCTATCCGTGTTCGCAAGCGCGATTGAAAAAAGGAGGAACAAGCTCTCTCTCTCTCTCTCTCTCTCTCTCTCTCTTTCTCGGCTGAGCATCGTGTACCTTTTTTTTTTTATTAAAGCAAACGAATCTGCAAACTAACATAACCTTTTGCGCGGGCTCGACGCTCTGGAAACGTGCCAAACGCCGGCTAAAGTACTTAATCCCCCTCCGGGTGCTCGCATTTGTTTTAGCGAAGTAATGCACCTGAAGGGATTATTTCAATTTATACACATACGCGGTGGGGAGAGAGAGACCGAAAAATTTTTAAGCGGCCGCTTGACAAGCGCTAATTTTACTATATTTCGTTTCACGGAACGTTTTCGCCGAGGCAAGTTATTACGAATCGGACTTTAATTTATTGTGAATTATTGTTATATTATTTCTCAGAGTTGCGACATTGTTACTAAATGATCAGACGTCTGTTAAACAAATTACAAGTTTTATATGATAGTACTATATTGCAATTTTTATAGATTTTATTAAGGTCTATCGAAGATCGATTCTATAACAATTGGAAACTCTTGCAAATTTCAATAAAATATATAAATTTATAAATTATAAAAATACTTGTCACATACATAGACTATACACAAATCGAACGAATTCTATGTTATTAAAAGCACTTATCCTAAATATATGTTAATAACACCCTGGTAAACAGTTAGTTAGTGCTTACCAATATACAAATCCACTTCCAAATGTTTGTTTAATCTGGCGACATCGCCGCAGCCGCCGTCAGCGCTGAATATCACGTGACGCGGGGCGCCAGTAACTCGGCCCCATTTAATGACGCGTCGGTCCGCGCGGCGGCGCAGTGTTCGATCAATTAGTCGCAAAGAAGGCCCATTAAGGTGTTAATTAATAACCACCGAGGGCGATTAGTGCCCCCCTCCCCCCCCCCCCCCCCCCGGTTCGGACAACAATGGACCCCCACGGTCGAGTTCCTTAAACAAGCCATCGAAGCCAATAATTAAGCATCGATTAAACCGGCACTCGCGGCGAGACAAATGTTTGCGGAAAGTGCGGCGGGTGGAGGGGGGGAGGGGGGAGAGGGTTAATTAATAATTGGTATTCAACTTGACGACAAATCTATTCAGCAGCTAATTAGCGGTACTTGCCGGCGCGCGATATTTGTTGCGGGACCGTTAAATTATAGCCGGCGGATCGATGCGATATCATTCGGCGGAACGGCACGTCACCGGTAAGAGTCGCGCGCGCGCGCGAGCGCTAGCGGCCGACGGTTTATTATTGTTGTTTGTCTTTCGTGTTAATCACCGTGCCCCGTGTTTATTCGCGGCTCAATATCGCGGCCGACAGATCTATCCCGGCGTATCCGGGCAAAACCTGTGTGACGCGGCGCGGACCGTGCGAGGGACGCCCCCCCCCCCCCCCCCCCCCGTGGCCAATCACCGCCGCCGGTTCACACCGACCGTTCCGGGCCATTTCTTCGTCCCTTCTCGTTTACCGAATTTCGGTCTATTTGCGACCAGCCGCGCGACCGTTCCCGTCTAAAACCTACCGTTCCGCTGGTTCATCCGAACCGCTGTATAGTTGTGTCTCTGTATCAGCTGCTATAAGATCGTCAACGTGCACGTGGCGTTGGACGATTAACTGTAATATAGTAGCGACGATTGCTGTGCCCTGTTTGGGGAGTTTTTGCTGATAATGATATCATAAATAAATAAAATAATAATATAAAAATGATATTAACGATTTAGAAAATTTGTGAATAATTTATGAATAATTTCGTGGTATTTATTAGTGATTAATTTCGTGGAATTTATTAGTAATTAATTACGTGGTATTTTGGTCAATTGAGATGGAATTGCGAAGAATATTTATTGTATGGCGTCGATTATTTTTTTGACGTCCGTGCATCTTGATGATGTTAATATTAAGAAATTGTAGCGTTTGTAAATGTTCAAATTAATTTTTATTAACGATTCTGTCATCCATATATAGCTCAAGGGCAAAATTAAAAGGACAAAAAGTGGTCAATCTTTGAAAGACCATAACTTCGTTCATAATTATCATAAAATTATGAGCCTTTTTTTAAATTAAAGCTTGAAATTTCTAGTTTACGACACCGTAGTTTAATTTTTAATACTGTGCATCAGTATGACTTTGTTGCCTAAAATCTAAGGGTATGTTCGTGGGGTCGAGAAGTGTAAGTTTAACGCCCTCTAGGGATCGGGACAAATTTTTTTAGAGCGTACCGTCTAGAGAATTATAAAGTTTCAACCTTTCCCTTTAATTTAAGGGCAGATTCAAGTCGCTGCGATTTTTTCTTGCAAAGTTACAGCACTTTGAATGATGTATGTGCAGCCTCATTATTTGTTGATCTTCGAAGTCAAACCAGGCAGCATTTTCTGTTCACATTTCTATGATCTGAAAAAGTAATGAAAACAGAATGAAAATAATATAAAAATAGAGTAAAAATTATATGAAAATAGCATAGAAGTAGAATAAAAATATAATAAAAATTTCTATAAAAATAGAACGAGAATAGTATAAAAATAATAGAAATGGAGCAAAAATAATATAAAAGTAAAATAAAAATAGAACAAAAATAGTATAATTAAGTATTAAAAATAACAAAAGTATTACGAAATTGTAATAAAACTATGATAAAAATATAATGGAAATATAATACAATGAATTTTAAAATAGAATAAAATAAATCTAAGAAAGTAAATAATAAATTCGAGGAGCGATTTTACAAGAATAATTCCGAGCAAAGCGAAGTACCGTTATTGAAACATCGCTGGAAGATATCGGAGGATGATTACCTGGAAAGAAAGTGACAGAATGGAAACGATGGAGAGATTAAGAACGCAGATGGAGGTCCGAAACAGCAGAACGCTTCAATTACAGCCGGGAGTTTCGAGGAGGAAGCTGGAAAGAACAACCAATCAAACTTTAGTCCTGTAACTGGGAAGACAGGCGAGCGTACAATACCGATTCGACCGGGGGCCGCTTTCCAAAGAACTCGTTAAAATACAATTCAGCCCGGCCCGTTCAATTCAAATGGATTCCTCGGCGCCGGCGATGCCCGATAGCCGGCAAGATCGAGCTCACCTCCCGCGAATTCAAAGAGTTTATTAAAACAGAGAGATAGCGGCTCCGCGTTTCATTCCTGGTCCGATTCCGCGTTTCGATTTTACGATTAATAAAAAGAGGCGGTTGATAAAAAAGGTGCCGGAGTGGCGCGTGGGTGGTATGTGTTAGTGGAGAAGGAGAGGTGGCCGAATAGTGGCCCAAAGGTGGCCCAAAGGTGGCCATCGTTTTAATAATAGAATCGTACTGCAAAAGTACACTGTTCCCATTCTTCTATATATAATTATTATCCTCTGATGATTTGAAGCAACTTTTTCCTTTACAAAAATCTTCTCCGACGCTTCCTTCGCGAGTTATTAACGAAAAAAACTGACCAATAAGACGCGCATTCGACCGACCCAGTATCTGATCTCGCCTCTCATTGGCCAGCGTTTTTCGTCAATACCTCGTAAACGATGCTTCGGAGAACATTTTCGCAAAGGAAAAAGTTACTGCAAATAACCTCAAGAATACATACATATAACAATAACACAAAATATAATATATACAAAATTATTAATAATTTTAATTTATGCCAAAAATTTCAGTCATCTTTTCCGTTCAAAATTTCCGATTTTCCAGACAAAAATATACTTTACTAAATTAATCAACTATGTCGCAGAGGGCGCAAATATATTCGCAGCTCTATATGAGACTATCTAAATATATTAGTCGAACCACCATGCCCACCGTTCCCCTCGCACCATAGATTGAACACAGCCGGCGGAAGTTCGCCAGCGCGAGATTTCGGGTGGAGTTTTGATTCCCGGTTCCGGGTCCCGGGTTCTCGTTTGCCGCGCGTCGCTCCGGCACGGCGGACCGTAGCCGAGCAGAGAGCGGAGCGGACCAGGAGGCAGAACGAAGCGAAGCGGAGCGGTGCCGCGTCTACCCGGCAGTTGTTGCGTGTTTAATGCGCCGCCCGCTTGTACCCGCAACCTCGGAACCCAAATAAACCCGGCACCGAGATTTAGCAGACGCTTGCCTTCGCCGTGTACGCGGGACGAGATTAATTGTTCGTTCGCCGGCGACGCTGAACGAGTCGATTAATTCGTATCGTTGTTCCCGGAAGGATCGCTCGCCGCCATCCAAAACTATTTCCCACCCCTTTACACCCTCCGCCCCCCCCCTCCACCTCTTTTCTTTTCAATAACCCTGGGGAGAAGTTCTTTCATGCTTTTAATATGTAAAATAAGAATTCCGTGATATTCGAGGAATTATTTTGGGATATGGATATTTATTGGAGTTTGTGATACTCTTCGGTTTTGCAGTTGTTAGTAAGTAGTATAAACTGGGAAATTTCCAAATTAACAAATTGTCGAATTCAGATATTGCCAAATTATCAAATTAATAAATTGACAAATTAAAAAACTACTAAATTGAGAAATTGCCAAATTGTCATATTGAAACATTGCCAAATTATCAAATTAATAAGTTGACAAATCAAAACACTGCCAAATTGCCAAATTGCCAAATAGTCAAATTATCAAATCAATAAATTGACTTCTGCGCCTCCTCTGAATCGCCATTCAAGTACAAAAAAATCACCACTTGGAACATCAATGATTCCCCTCGACATTAATTAAATATTTCCCTTCACGCCTTACACTAAATCTATAAAATCAAGCTTTCTTCCATTTTCTCTAATAAATTCACGAAACTCTTAATTCCGTCATAGATCGAAATCAAAGTCGCGCGAGTCCTAAGCGGACGAATATCCGCGTTCCCGTCACGCAAGCTCCGCCGATCGTCGCGTTAAAGATTCAGCCCCGCATTAAGTGCCCATTAAAAATCCGTCGACTACCCTGCCCGGCCGATGGAAGGGCCGAAAATCCGTCGTCCGTATGGATCCGCGTATCCCCGTCGAAATTTTTAATCGCCGTCCGAATAATAAAAAGAGGACTTTGACGAAAGGCTTGGGGAGTGGAAGAAGGGGGATTGAGAAGAGAATCCGCGCGCGCGCGGGCGGGAGGAGAGAGGGAGATCCATTGAGTAATTGATCGACGCCGACGATCGGCTTCCATTAAAGGGTCGTTTCAATCAGGATCGACGCGGCCGACCAATTCATGCCGTTGAATAATAAGAGGCTTAATAGGTTCGGATGCGGAAGAAGCATTGAACGTCATCGATGATCTAAATCCGGCGCGTCGGGTCGCGTAAACCGAAGCGAGCGCGCGACGTCCCCCGGTCCTAGCGCGACGGACGTTGACGTACAAAACGAGAGCCTAATTTAATTGGCCAATTACGATGCTACCCTGCTACCAGGCTGTTTGGGGCGACGGTTCGGGGGGTGGGGGGTTGGGGTGGCACTGGTTTCGCGTCCATCGCGATATTCGCGAAGCAGTCGATGACACTATACGCGGCGCGATTCGACGCGGCGGCGCGGCCCGCGTTGTGTACGCGGTTTGACGGGCCGGCGATTTATCCGCGCGCGACGCTAAATTGCGAAACGAGGGGTGAACGGCGGTCAACGGAAACCCGATCATCCGTATTAGACAACAATACCGCGAGAACCCAATCACCGTGGACTCCTGTAAAATACACAAATCGCGGCCGAACGAAATCGCCCGGGCTTAGCCGGCCTGACTGCGGACACTGTAACCGGGTTTCCTATGCGCCGCCCCGCGTTTCAACGGGTAATCAGTCCGTGGTGCTTACGTTCCTACGCGTCAGAGGGCTGATCGGAGCCGCTGGACAAAAGTCGGAAATGAGGGTGGACAGATCTGAACGGTTCTGGCGATCGATGTGGTAATGGGGTAGGCCGATTTGAGGCGAAATTTCGAGTTCTGTGGACGATGGATTACTGCGATTCGAGGTTGTGTTTGCGGTGCGTGATGCTTTAGGTTGGGTTTTGCGTATTTGGGATGGAAAGAGGGTATTTTTAAGCGTTTCGGGAGATTGGATTTTTTTGGTAGGTAGAACGGTTTTTGGTAGATGATTTTTATAATAATTTTAGCGTTGGGGGAAATTGCTTTGAGTTTTCGAGTGTGAGAGGTAGTTTGATAAGTCATTTGTTGCAAGGTGAGTTATTGGTTATTGTATGACAATTAATTGTTGAATTGGTATATTGATTAGTTGGTAGACTGAGAAACTTATAAAATGACGAATTAACAAACTGATATATTAACAAATCGAAAAATTGGTAAATTGACGAATTTCTAAATTATTAAATTACTAGCCTGGCAAATTGACAAATCGACGAGTTACCAAATTATTATATTGCCTAATTGCCTAATTACCAAATTAGCAAATTTAGAAATTGCCAAATTATCAAATTAATAAATCGACAAATTGTAAAACTGCCAAATTGTCAAACCACGAAATTGCCAAATTACCAAATTATCAAATAGTCAAATTACCAAATTGCCAAATCCTACAAGAAAAAGTCATTAAAAAACCCTCCGTCTCTAACAAAAGTATCAACATCGTCTAAACCGTGTCAATCCGTGACCCGACGGCGAAATGATTAAAAAAGGAAGCGGTTCAGTAAATATTAATTTTGTCTGCAACTGCCGCACAGCGCCGTGTCCGCGTATAATCTGCTTTTAATGAGACTGCTTCCTTTTCATTCGAAAGTTGGAATTATTTCATGCTGCCCCCTTGGACGTTTGACGTCACGATCCCATAGAAAAAACCATCCCTCCTTCAATTCTGAATGCTGCAACGTTTGCAACCTCCCCCACCCGTCTCTCCGCTCTTCGATCCTTTTTTTTTCGAACGTCTCCCTCGGAAAGCTTCGGCAACGGGGGATTTTTCCTCCGGCTCCGATATTACAATTATTTAACGATACCCGTTTCCGTTTGATCCCTTTTAAATCCCTCTCGAACGTTAAACGTCCGACAATGGGATTGCGTGGACAAAAAGGGGGGGATAGAGAGAGAAAGGGAGAGGAGGAAGGATTCTTCGCTTTGATTTTAACATTGTGATTATTTAATGCTGGTTTTCGTTTCGTTTGACCGTTTTAAATCCGCTTTTAACGAGTGTTTAATGCCCGGCAAAGCGCGCTTTCACCGTTGCTAATCTTCTTCGCGAGAGCTTCAAACGCGTTTACGAAATTAACCCTTTCATGGACTCGAGCGGCGAAGTCATTCGGAACGATATGTTTTTTTTTGAAATGTTGGAATTATCATTTTTGTTAACGTTTCTGTGCGATCTCGTTGCGGTGATGCAATGGACGTAATAAACGACGGAGAGAAGTCGTTTTTAATGCGAAACGGCTTTTGCAAAATCTCAGAATGCATTAGCAACATTTATACGAGGATGGAATTAAATTCTTTGTAGGTTAATACGGTTGAAATCATTTCTATGAATTAATCAGCTCTTTCTCTCTCTCTCTCTCTCTCTCTCCGAGTTTCGCGAACTGATGTGACGGTTTTATAGGTTATGTGACAGATGGATCTGAATTGGACAAATCTTATTCCAATAACGAACAAACGATGCATCCTTTAGATTTATTACAATAGGTTTTTAATTGTTATACGTTGGAGCTGAGCGACGAATGAACGATTGATGTTTTATTTAAATAACGATTGCTTTCGATTAATAATTTTATCTGAATAATTTCTTTATTCTAGTAACTATTTTATTCAAAGGCGAAATTATTTGTGACTTTTTAATAATGTTGTTTATTCACAGTTGTTAGTAAGAAATTATTCTAAGAAATTGTTTGAAAAAATTATTCAAGGATTATTCGAATAAATATAAGTTCAACAAAATTATTCAGATATTATTCAAGGATTATTCGAATAAATATATATTCCACAAAATAAATCAGAGTTTATTCGACTAAAGATTTATTTGACAAAATAATTCACGGATTATTCGAATAAATATACATTTCAACAAAATAATTTAGGTTTTTTTCGAATAAATGTATATTCGACAAAATTATTCAAAGATTACTATATTAAACACTAATACGACAAGATTATTAAATTATTCGAATGAACACTGATACGACAAGATTATTCAATGATTCCAATAATAATTTATTCGACAATATCATATTACACAACTATTACACAATATTATCAAACGAAATGTTGTCCGAGCATTGTAACCGCCCTAGTTTCCAACGCATTAGAAAACAGGGCTTTCAATTATCGCTGTAATTATATCGATAATTCTACGATCACGGCGGACTCGGCGACCGGGTTTTCGATCCGTCCGTACCGTCAGTCACCTAACCAGGATACGGGAGTGCAAATATACGGCAGAATTCATCGTCTGTTTATTTTTCCGACTGTAGCTTTCATTGCCAATCGTTACGAGTGAAATTATAGCGTATCCTTGTCGAAGTTTAATTAAATCGCCGCGGGGAACGTGACGTTTTGAGCGGCTCGAAATTAACCGAACCGGACGACGGAACAGAGAAACGCGCTGGAACGAGAAAGGCAACCAGTGAGAGAGGGAGAGAGATAGATAGAGGAAGATAGAGAAAGAGAAACAGAGAGAGAGCGACGCAAGTAGAGAGATAGAGGCAGAGGCAGAGAAAGGAGAGAGAGAGAAATAGAGACAGACAGAGACAGAGAAAAGAGAGAGAGAAACAGAACTAAATATAGAGACAGACGGAGACAAAGAAAGGAAGAGAAAGAGAGAAAAACAGAGAAACAGAGAGACAAGGAAAGAGAGATAGAAAAGCAGAGAAACGGAGTAACAAACAAAGAGGCAAAGACAGAGAAATAGAGAGAGAAATAGAGAGAGAAATAGAGAGAGAAATAGAGAGAGAAATAGAGAGAGGAAGAGCGAGTATGGAGGAAGAGATAGAGCGCGACAGAGGAAGAGGAGCAGCACGCGTGATTTCAAGTAGAAACAGAGATCCATCGGGCGTAATTTACCTGTAATTAACGTTATCGATTTCCCTCGCCTCCGGAGAGGTCGCCATCGCTGGCCGCGCCGCGCGGCGGCCGTATAACGGTAATTATACAGAGGCATCGCGGGCATATTTACGCGAGAAAATACAGTAGATTGTAATTACACACAACAAACGCGGCGGAGTATGTTAATCCGTTCGGACGATTCGTTCCCAGTCGATCGCGTTTGCCAAACAATAACACCGGTGCGCTCGGCGCTCCGCGCAGCGACCGGTTCCTTTTTCATTTATTGTCGCGCAGTCATTACTGTTCACTTCCGGCCGGCGAAATCGTTCGACGCGTCTACTTCGACGAAATGGATTCCCAACATGGCGACATCGTTCTTGCTTTCTCGATGCCGCATCTACTGTACGCGTGATTTAATTACCTTTCGTCGATATATTGTTACTGCGTTTTGAGGTTATGAGGAACTAAATATAGACTTTCTTGTTACGTTACCAGGGTAACGAAGCCTTGCGTACCCCCTTAATAAATGGTCAGCAACAAAAAATGACGTCTAATAATAATTGTCGCGACCATAACACGTCGTACAGTAGCCTAAAACGATCTTTCCGCTGTCGATGACTTTCGGCGGAAACGCGTCCGGAAATAATTCCGCAGGGCCGTGGTCGGAGCGGGTTCGCGCGTTTTATCGCGAGCTGGGACCACGCGTCGTCGCTAGGAGGAAGCGGAGCGGCGCGGACCACGCGGAACCACGGTGGAATAGATAAAAAACGAAATGGAGGTAAACGGGGCAAGGAAGAAGAGGAGAGGAGGAGAGGAGTGCAGGGTGGATGCGGGACACGGAATTTTCCGTGGGCCGCGTGAAACGTATCACGGGGCAGTAAATTCAACGACGGCGACGACGCCGACCTTTTCCCGGGGAAATTATAATTTTCCCTCTCGTAAAGACCGACTCCCTCTCTCTCTCTCTCTCTCCCACCCCCGTGACGCTAATGCGAGCGTGCATTAGGCGAGAAAAATAGCCGGGGCCCGCGGAGACGAGGAAATTTGTATGAAGGCGAGACCGCGCGCCGGCGGGTTAATCGGCGAGAAAATGGCGACAATGGCATCCCGCCGCGAATTAAGAATCGACGACGCGGGACCGTAGGGACCTCTGGCCAGGTGAGCAGAGCTCGCTTGATGGCCGCGCCCTCTGGGAACGCGTTGATGAAAAGGTGGCGCACTTGTGTACGAGTTTCTGAAAACTATTTTTATTGCCGGAGAAATAATCGACGCGAAGAGAAAGGGGTTTTCGTTCATGGTGTTCTCTAAAAGACCATGGGGATAATTAACCCCATGAAGTACCATAGCCTTTACAGTCACTGAGAATTTTTCAATTGCTGTAATTTCTTAGAAGGGGCAGAACATTAACCCTTTGCACTCGGAGCCATTTCAACTTCAAATCTAAAATGATTTAATCATTTCTTTAATTTTTTTAAATCGAAGATTTGTCGATGTCTATAGAAATAATTATGCAGCGTGTTACAACAACTCGAATGGCGCCGCAGAGTCGCCACTCGAGCGCAAAGGGTTAATATTTATTCCGTGCTTGAATCTACCCGAATGCTTAAATATTAATGTCGAGGTTATGTTTGAATTAAATTTAAGATAAAATGAAATTCTTCTGGAAATTTATGGAATTCGAGTATTCAAGGAAAAATAGCGGTACAATAAATATAAATTTTCTTCTTCTGCTTCTTCTTCTATGAAATTATTATAATCGAAAAACTTCGAGACATCCTAACTGTCGAGAAGATTGCGCGGCAAACGCTTTAACTTCGGCTGCGGGCCACGTGCGCCATAAATAGCGGACGCGGACATATTTATTTAACGCGCGTGCAAACACGTGTTTTATGACAAATTTAATTCTGTAAAATATATATGTTTCCGCATAAAATAACGCAGCATTGTACGTATAAACCGTAGCAGAGAACGAAGCGCGTAAATTCGTTTAATTGTTATTTATACAGTGATTGTTAATTATTAATTGCTCGCAAGAGAGAGACGCGGTCGACGATTTCAGGCGACGAGGAATACATGGGAGATGGTCCGTGGAAAAAAAAATATTTCGCTGGTATTTTTTTCGATCGAACATCCACCATATCGGGAGCCATGTAAACGGTCCCCCCATAGTTAGGAGTCGAGGAACTATTTTTTTTTATAAATATCTCGGACGCGAGCGAAGCCGCGGAAAAATACTCGTCCCCCCACCACCACGACTCTTTTTCTCTTTTTTTTTTTTCTATTTTCGAAATCGCGCGGTTTTGTCAATACGCTGGTCACTTTTGTGTCCGAATGCCAATATGGAAGAGAATTCGCGGCGTTGATTTGATTTCGTGTCACGGATAGGTTACCGTCGACCGACTGCGAGATTTTTACGTGGGAATTCAATTTTTCCTTTTTTTTTTTCGGCCGCGGATCCCCATGGAAACCGACGCCGAAATGAAATTTTCCTTCCGTCCGTGTCTCTCGGTAAGTCGGACATAATAGAATACGGAAAATAGAGGTTCGTATTACCGGCTGAGAGCCTTTGAATTCTAAAATCGGTTCGCTTTTCGTTTTTTAATCGGTTTCTGATAACGATTTATTCGGGACGAGTTCGTTAAAATTCGCAGTTAAAAGTATCCAGTACTATAAGTCTTTAATTATTAAGGTGTGTCTATGTGAATATTTTTTAATGCGAGGGAGCTTAAATTAAAGGTAGAAGTGTCTAGTTTTCAACCATGTACAATAAATTAAAAAAGGTTCGTAGGGAACGTTTCTACAATTCGCGAAACCCAACCCTTCCACCCAAGAAAAATGGCCCCAAATTACAGGGATTTTGAGATTAATTTTTTAGGGATATCCCAGTGAATCTTTTTCAATGTAAAATACCTTAAAATAAAGCTAATAGTGTCTAGTCTTTAACCACGTACAATAAATTAAAAAAGATTCGTAGGGAACATTTTTGCAAGCCTTGGAACCCAACCCTTCCAGTCAGGATAAATGGCCCCAGACTACAGGGATTTTTCGATTAATTTTTAAAAATTGTCCACGTCAATATTTTTCAATGCGAACTACCTCAAATTAAAGGTAAAAGTGTCTACTTTTCAACCATATACCATAACCTAAAAAAGATTCGTAGGAAACATTTAAACTACAGCGATGTCTCCCCCCCCCTCCCCGCCCTCCCTTTCCCGGAAAGGTTAATCCGGAGATTCATAACGGCCGCTCGTTTTTCGGATTTTTATTCCGATTTGCAACGGCTCTGCACGCCGTCCGGCGAGAAGATTAAATAAATCGCGTTGTTCAAAAGGCAATTCCCAGTTTTGACAATGGCGGACGAACAAATAAGAGTTTGTTTGCTCTATAGTGAGCAGTCCCTGGGATATATCGACTCGCGCGGCCCGTTCACCGTGAAGTCTGTCGAAATGAAAATGGATTTAATACTTTTAACAAACCGGTCGGACGAATGATTTCGCCGATAGAGAGACTATCGCAAGAGAGAGAGAGAGAGCGAATCGTGGTACACGGCGCGCGCGCGCGCGACTTGTCCGAATTAAATATCAAACACGTTCGTCGACCGGTTTTATTGGATTCGCCGTTCTATTTAAATATATTCCGGCGCGCACTCGATTATTTCGCCGCGCATAGTGCTGGTTTTATCGAATCTATCCGGGGCCAAAATCGGCGAAGGAGATTAAACGGGAAATAAATTAACGCGAATGAATTAGCGTCGCACATCGTGCTCTGTCTTTTAGCGATTGTTTTATATCGCGCACCGATTTGCTGCGCGCTGGAAATTATTCTTGATGATGCCTTCCAACCACCTGGCATTGTGAAAATGTCGAGGAAATTGCAAAACAATACAAACAGTTTAAAAAGTATAAATAATGTAGAAAAGCAAAGTATCTTTCAATTTTAATTTCACAATGATTTCGATTGTAAGGTTAGGATAATAAACGAGTATTAATTATATTATTACACTCACCCCCAAAAAATCTCCAATTCTAAATGTCACATAGAATGTCTTATTTAAATATATTAAATATTTTTATCTAAATATATTATCTATAATTACCGAAACGATTAAATTGACAAAATAAGATTTACCTAAAAAGCTAATATCTAACATTATTAATATTCTTCCAACTGTTCAAAAATAGATACAGCATAAAATTGCGACAACTCTGCTTCTTAAATTTATTATTACTAACGAATTGTGATTGTTTAGAAAAAAATTATTTCTGCATTTTCAATCGGTAGGAAATGGCTTTGCAGGGTAAGCGTCGCGACACCTAGATCCGCGCACCTGTCGATAAAGCCGGCGCGAAGTAGAAGGCATTGTGCCCGAATATTAATGGGAGGTAAGGGTGGCTCTCGTCGATCAATCGATTCGCGGCGGGTGTCTAAAAACGTGTCGCCGTTAAATCGCGGCGAGGGTAGTTATCGCGTAGGTGCCTGGGTTTTCCTGGTGGAAAGCAGATACAGGAGGCGGCGGTGGTTGGTGGTTGGTTGGTGCACACCGGTCGAGTCACGGGCCGATCATCCCCGGTGAAATTCCACGGAGATCGAGTACACGGGATTAGCTGCCGGAGAAAAAGTCTCGCCACCCTCGTCGATGCTGATAGATTCCTGATGTGCTCCCCGGGATAGAAGTTTTTTGCGCGGGGGCTCTCTCACTCGAGACCTCTCGCGTCGGGACCGCCGGCACGGAAGAGATAAGAACGCGACGCGTACCGGGGGACCGGCGACACGGAATTATATTTTTCGACGGATATGTGTATGGGTATATCTATACGTATAAATCTATATCTATAAATATCTATATGTTCATATATCTATATTTATATCTAGTTCTTAAAACATGCAAGACATAATAATATTAATAATAATAGTCATTTAAAATTGACAAGATTTACAGAATTTCTAAATAGAATTACATCTATAAAATGCACAAGATTTGTAGAATTCATAAAATTAATAAAATTGACAAATTCTACGAAATCGACAATATTTAAACAATTTCGAATATTAATAAAACAGACAAGATAAATCAAATCCATAGAACCGTCAAAACTGATAAAATCAATAACCCTAACAATATTAATAAACATACGAAATTCGTCAAACATATAAAATTCAAGAACTCCATCAAAAAACCATAAAATACCACACCCCATTTTCCAACAAAATACAACCAATTAACAATCAAAACAACTGAATACCCTCTTCCTGGCACATTACAAAATTAGCAGAAAACACAATAATCATTTCGACAAATGCAACAATGCACCTCCCAGTAAAACACCATACAATGAACAGAATGAAGCACGAGAGGCACGGATTCCAGCGTCTCCGTTCCTTTGTTCGCCGTAAAGTTTGCCCGCGGGGGCTGGGAAGTGGTTGTCGGTAGAGGGTTGTCGGCAGGTTATCGGCAGCGTTCCGCGTAACCCGACGGGATTGACGGCGGCAGCGGCGGCGGAAGAGTTAAGCCAATTTGGCTCCCAAACAAGTACGTGCTTGATGCGCAGAAAATGATCCACTCGAGCCTTAAGTCTCTTTTATGGGCTCGCACGAAGATAGTCCCGGTGTGTAGTTCTTGCCGCTAAGCTGTTTCGAGCCCCCGCGATGTCGGGCCGCGCGGTGCTTGCTCATTGGCATCGGGATCGATAAAACCACTTGAATTAGTTCGCGGGTAAAGCGGCCCCGCGCGGAGCCGATACGCTGACAGGGAAACGAGGACGTGCTCGACCTACGCGATCCACTCGCTTTTTGAATCGTTCGCTTCGTCATACCTTGCTCTCGTGTCTTTATCTTCCTCTGACTCGGTTTTTCTTGCTCTGTATTTCTGTATTTTTCTGTCATTTTCTTTATGGCTATATTTCTTTATTTGGCTGTATTTTTCTATATTTTTCTTTCTCTTTTTTTAATTTTTTTATTAATCTCTGTTTCTCTTTCTTTTTTTCTTTCTTTGGCTCCTTTTCTCTCTATTTTTCTTTCTTTCTCTTGCTCTATTTCTTTTTTTATATTTCTCCCTTTCTTTCTCTTTTTTTTCATTATCTCGCTCTTCCTATGTATTTTTCTTGCTCTATCTTTCTATTCGTATATTTCTCTCTTGCTCTATTTCTCCCTTGCTCTATCTCTCTCTTGCTATATTTCTCTCTTGCTCCATTTCTCTATTCCCGTACCTCTCGCTTGTTCTATTTCTCACTTTCTCCATTTCTCTCCTGCCATATTTTTCTCTTGTTCCAGTTCTCTCTTGCTATATTTCTCTCTTCTTCTATCGCTCTATTTGACTATCTCTCTTTTCCTCTACCTCTCTCTTGCTCTATTTTTCTCCTGCTCTATATCTCTCTTTCTCTATATTTCTCTTGCTCTATGTCTCTCTCCCGCTATCTTTTTCTCGCTATATTTCTCTCTTGCTCTATCGCTCCGTTTGACTATCTTTCTTTTACTCTACCTCTCTATTTCTCTCTCTCTCTTCCTCTATCTCTCTTGCTCTATATATATATGTCTCTCCCTCCCTGTCTCTCAGTCACCCTTCCCCCGCCGATGGCTGGTACGCGACGATATCTCGAGCCCCGCCAGGATGATCAAGCTTTCCCCCGCCCTCGAGGGCTTGATACGACCGAAGAAAGATGGTTTATCGTGGCTACGTGAGGATCATTAATCGAACAGCGGATACGCGGGTCTCTTCTAGCCACCCTCGCACGCGCGTTTCTTGCGCTCCCCCAAGCCTCCAACCATGAAAAACCACGGCTCCGCGGGGTCACGTCGTGGGAATGATGATGGAGACGATCGCTGTAAACTGCCGCTTAATCGATCGCGCCGGCTCCTTTCGATAATAGCGTGTCGCCTGCGACCTAACCGAAACGATCCACGGTATCACCACCGGGGATCCTCTTTTGTCGAAGTCCCCGCGGTTTTAGGGTTACGCGAACCCTTTATGTTCGCTCGAGAGAGACAGAGAGAGAGAGAGTTTGGGAGAGAGAGAGAGAGAGAGAGAGAGAGAGCGAGAGAGAGTTTGAGAGAAAGAGTTTGGGAGAGAGAGAGAGAGAGCGAGAGAGAGTTTGAGAGAGAGAGTTTGAGAGAGAGAGTTTGGGAGAGAGAGTTTGGGAGAGAGAGAGAGAGAGTTTGGGAGAGGGAGAGAGAAAAAGAGAGAGAGAGATAGGGTTTCCGCTCGGATCGCGGTTCGATCGAGCCGCCGCGAGAAGCGGATCCGTGTCGCTGCGCGGTTCGCGCCGGCTGCGGAAATCGTCGCCTCGGAACGACGGAGATTTCCGCGAGATTTATCACGTGTCTGTTATGGCGCGGCCAGGTACGTGACGCGAATTAAAAATAATTCGGTGCTCGTTCGCCGCCGCCGCTGCTGTCACAGTTTTACGGCGATCGCGGGAATCGGTCGTATCCGGCGCTTTTCCTTCGCAATTTTTCGTTTATTTTCCGCGCGGACGCCCGACGCTCTTCCCGCGCGTGTTTCCGCTGCAGAATTTTCGGCCGGAAATTCGGAACGGTGCGGAAGCTTCGCGATTATTTATACGCTCGATTGACGGCGAGCTTACATTTTCCATAGCGTTCCGAAATTCGGAAACCGGCCCGAAGCGGAGGCGAACGTTTCCCGGTGTTGTTTCGATTTTTGGTTTTTCGTTTGCTTCGCCGGCGACGGATTTTACGCGGAACGGACGACGCTATTGAAAATATTTAATAGGAGGAACGCGGTTTATTATAAACGAGTTTGTAGAGTAATTATACTTTAACACTATTTTTATTGTTGAAATATTTTATTTTAAATAATGCTTTTATTAAGTTGAGAAAGCTTTGCTAGATATAGGTCATAGAGCTGATAGAGGTCAACAACTCTACAAATTAACAATTATATATTCCACCCTATTTTTAATATTTTCGAGTAATAATCAATTATATTAATACATACAATGGTCTGTTCAACAAATACTGAATTTTTATATTCTCTCTTAAATCTCTCTATTATAAACCACACTATAACACGCTCATGCTTAAACGATCGATCACTGTCCACGCTACCCTAAATACAGTAGACCCAAGGTGGTCGTCCGCGCTTCGTACACCATTAAAGTCTTCCCAGCATTCTTCGAGAGAGAAAGAGAGAGAGAGAGAGAGCTTCTCGAGACAGGAAGTTCGCAAGAAACTAATTCTTCATCCTCCTATGCAAACCGTCGTCGATCCGCGAGCGGATTGCTAGCGGAATCGGCCGGAATATAAACGGATACGAAGGGCAAATCACCTCGGGCTGGAAACTTTTCAGATTGGAGATTTAAGCCTCGCGATGGGGCGGCGTCGACCCCGTAGAAACGAAGGGTGACAGACAGCTTGGAATGTATATTATACATATACATATGTATACAGGGTGGTCGATGTAATTGTTACGAGTCATAACTCCGTTATTATTGCATTGATAAAAAAATGCCAAAGGAGAAAGTTAAACGGTTCAAAGGGTACTATATCACTAGGTCTTTAAATTATTTTTGGATGCAGTAGTGCATGTGCAATAAACAATTGCATAATTTGTTTAAATAAAAATGCATATGTTTTTTTATACAGATCGATTCTTCTGTTTATTCCGCGTAAAAAGTTATTAGAGCGGCATGGCGAAAAAATTATCAGATCTCCGAGATATTTATATTTCAATATTTTCAAAAAATATCTTTATTATAGATGATATTAATTTATTTAAAAAAAAATTTCAAGGCCTACAAATGTAGTGCTCTTCGAACGATTTTTCTTTCTCCTTTGGCATTTTATTATAAATGCAATATTAACGGAGTTACGACTTGAAACCATCAAGTGGACCACCCTGTATATGTATATTATATGTATGTATATCCGCGAAGGGGTGGGAGATGTTTCTTCGCCGCGGGAACAGCCGAGAACGATGGATGGAATCGCGGGTGGGTGGGGTGCCCGGTGAAAGGTCGCGAGCACTTTCCGATAGTTCTCCGGCATCGGAGGGCCGGGGCCCGCTCGTTTTCGAACTAAAATATAAGGTTGATTCTGAGAGCGGGTAGTTAGAGCGCAAGTCAAACAGTGGAACTCGAAGCGCCACGGTGGTAGTTCCGAAGCTCTCGGCGGGGATTTAAGAGCGAGCGACGCTGTTGCGACGCATCGAGCCACGACGTGTATATTCGTCAATCACAGAGTAAGTTGCGCTGCTAAGATATTGGATGAAAAAGATGGGTTTATTTTATAAAAATAATATTTACGAAATATTTTAAACATCTTGAAATTTCAGAATATGTTT
The DNA here is from genome assembly GCF_028453695.1 of Augochlora pura. NCBI lineage: Eukaryota > Metazoa > Arthropoda > Insecta > Hymenoptera > Halictidae > Augochlora > Augochlora pura. Next base: position 21,626,306 of record NC_135777.1, on the reverse strand, counting down.
TGTTTTTCTCAAAAATTGCAATTTAAATAGCTAATGGTCACTGATTTATACGCATGACGAGTATACTCGTCGATACACAAAATTTTGCCACTTTTCCATGACGAGTATACTCGTCGATACACAAAATTTTGCCACTTCTCCGTGACGAGTATACTCGTCGATCACAGTGAACTGGTTAATTGCGGACGAGCGTTTTCCGAACGCGGAAGGCATTTCCGTCGCGCAGGAAAACGCAACGACTGGGAGACGACGAGACGGGAAAGGATTACGGGCGGTCGTGTCGAGGCAATTTAAGCGGCCCTTGTCCTTCCCGGGCAACGAAGTGTCCTTATCTCGGTCGGTGCGTTTGCAAACTGTCCCGTCCGTAGCCGGGCGGCCGAGCCCGACGGTTTATCGGAAACCGATTACGGAGGCTGTTTCGCGAGAAATTTTATAGCCGCCTCGAGACAATAAATTGCCAGCTGTGTCGCCCCTCGTGTGCGCGCGGGAGAGAGAGGCTCTCTGGCCACGGAGAGAATGCGACTTGGAACAACGCGGCTCCTTCGGCGGACACGCACGATTACGCGATTGTTCATTCGCGATTTGTCGGGCACGGTGGTTTTCGGGGAAATAAGCTACGCTGGGAGTGGGGGGTTGAGGCATGTGGAGGGAGTTTTTGACAGAGACGAGGATGCCGGGTGGTAGTCATTCTATTGCATTTCTTTCTGTTTTCCTTTATTTCATTACGTTTTTATATTTTTCTTTCTGTCTCTCTTTGTTTCTTTTTTCTTGCCTTATTTCTTTCTTTCGTTGTTTATTCATTTAATTATTCATTCAGTTGTTCATTTCTTTAGTTATTGATTCATTTAATAATACAAATTTAATATTGTATTAAATTCTATTAATTTAATATTTTAATATTTATCTAATAACATTCTATTAAACACTAAATTCATTTAATAATAAAATTTCTTTAGTTATCGATTCATTTAATTACTCATTTATTTGTTCTTTTCTTTAGTCATTAATTCATTTATTTATGTGCATATCATATAATTTTTATGTTACAAAACTATAAAACCATCTACAGCTCTTTATCACGAACCTAATTCAAACTCACAGCATCCACCCTATAGTATATACTCTCCACGCCGCTGCATATGACTCCCACGCATGCGTCGCCTCTCCCCACGCCTCGCGTAGCTTATTCTCCCGCGAACGCCGATCAACGCAAAAAATCGAGACGCCCTTACTACAATATTTAAAATAACGTCGAAGCCCGGGAAAATTGAAACCGTGGAAAACAATGACCACGTTTCCTATATCCCGCGGTTGACGTGCAGTTTTTAAGGTGAACGAAATTACGGTTAAGCGGACAACAGGGGAAAATTGATGGCCGAGCGTCGTCGTGGTCTCGGCCGCGGAAAATGGAAAAAGTCGATTTTCCCCTCTTGAGCAACAATGGTGCTCCTCCTCCTCCTCTCGGCACCGTCTTTCAAACCGACCTTCGGATATTTACGAATTTTATTTCCGCGTCGCCATAATTCTCTTCCTAAATATCGGCGAATACGCTTCACGGATGGGAAAAAAAGGGGTAAGAAATCCTTCATCGATTAATCACGTGTTCGCGCTGGGATAAGCATTGTCCACTAGGTGTCTTTCATGAATGTCAATTGTTGCGCGAAAATGTTATCTATTCTATATTATTTATTTATTCTATTTTTTTATTTGCAAAGAATTTTACTATTGAAATAGTAATTGAATTAATTGAGATGATTGCTTTTTTTGGTACACCCTGTATATAGTATTTTCTAAAAATCTAGCAAAAATAAGTGACGCTTTAATTTTGCTCAATACTGTACTTAGAATTCAGGCACTCTTTTCAGCATTATACGTAACAAATAAACGAGATATAATCACTGATTCCAGCAAAATAATCTCAACATAACCTCGACAATTTTTAAAAAAGTTATAGCTGTCGAAAGATTAAAAATTCGTTCTAAAAGTTCACCAAAAATAACCGCCGCTTCAATTTCGCCCAATACTGTACCCACAACACAGTTAATTCCTATCAATCGGCGCCGCTCGTAAAGACAGCTTCCAATCAGAATCCGGAACAACGATGAAGACCGTTCCAAAACCGAAAACGCCGTAATTTCGACCGAACGAACGAACGAGTCCGCAGCGATCGAAACCAAACCCGACAAGCCAGTAGTAAATCGTCGCGCTATATCCATCCGGATCGTTTTCCACCACGGAGGTAACCCTTTCGAAAACGATCCACCGGACGATACTCTACCGAGCGCAATCAAAGCCCATCATCATTCCATTATTTCACTTTCGCCGAAGTTTTACGGATTTTTCGCGGGAATTTTCGGGCGAACGACCGTAGCTCGTTATCGAGCTGCGCGTCGCGTCGCGACGATAGGCGTGGACCCTAAACCGCGCGGCTCTCGCGCGATGAAAATCATAAAATTTCGCCGGCCGGATTAAATCAACAAGTCAAATTGCACGGGGACAGAGAGCGCGAGCGCTTTCGGGCCGCGGGATTCGCCTGGGTGTGCCGGCGTCGAATTTCGTTAATGATATTTTCGGGACGCGATCAAAGGGTGGCCCGCCCGATGGCCGGGCCATGCGCCGTTTTAAATGACCGATTCCGTCGCGTTTATTGCCCTCGAATGGCTCGCTCTACTTATGGCGTTCTTTCTCTCGTTCACGATTTTAAAAGGTTTCAGCGCGAAAGCTGCGGCAATGATTCTTGCGCGCGAACGAACGGATATTGCTACATAAAACAGTGTATGATAAATAATGGTCGAAGCTGTTCATTATGTTTAACGGGAGCGCTGACAATTATTGTTTTGTAATAATGGCAAGGTTTTTATTATGTGATTTTTATTATACAACCGTAGGTGTTTGTTGGTCAATTTTTACGACGGTATTTTTATACAATATTGTTTCATTGTTTAGGTTGGTTGTTTATTTACCAGAGGTATTATTTAGTAAAAGAGAAGATAATAGGGTGGAGAGAGATAGAAGAAGAATTGTACGAATCTAAATATTATTATTAAGAAAATATTATTTTGTTACAAGCGATAAAATCGTTTAAAAAAATTTTTTAAATACATGATTGCATACTATTTAACTCCTTAACATTATTAAAATAGGAAATAAATGTCTATACAGCGCCCATAATTTTTATTTCACATAAAAATTCAAAGCCCTGTTATAAAACTTATAATCACTTTGTTCTTAAAAATAACGGATAATTTCCATAAATAAGTTCAATATATTTCATTCTATAAATGCAAACAATCGACATGGTATTTGGCCACTCCATAGTAATGAGATCTATTCTCGAAAATCAAACGCTTCCAGCCGTCTGCGATAAAAGTCTTAACGCGATCTCGACGCGTCGACATCGGCGCCGAAAGGATTAATATCACGGCAGTAATCGAAGCGGTTCCATTGTATGTGTGTACAATCGACTGGCAACAGAGTGCGTGTTCAAAGGGTTGGCGCGTTTTAACGGTGTCCCGAAGAACCCGGGCGCGGCGGATTAAATTTTATTGCGGCGAAAGAAATACAGGGCTGTTTCATTGCGCGAAATAAAAGTGCCCGGGTATGAAACGGTACATTCGTATTAGAGGCGAGCGGGGTGTGCCCCAGGTGAAGTGGGCGGAGGTAGAGGGGCAGAGACGCGACGAACAAAAAAGCCGGCGGGAAAAAAAAAAGAGGAGGGCGATGGAAAAAGCGAGCGAGGAGAAAATGTGTGGCGCGTGCTCGGCCGGCGGCCCCCGCATCGACGTTTATCGAGCGCGGGGAGGATTAAGCGGCGCAATGACACTTTCGAAAAAAGCCCCGGCTATTCGTGGTCACGGGCTTTTACAATAAATATACGTATTATCGAGCGGACCGGTTCGTAAATTAACACGGCTCGCCGGACCGGCACCGCCCAGAGGGGTTGCGACGGGATACGACGGCGACGAGAGCGACGACGACGACGGTGGAGACGAGGTAGGATGACGATGGTGACAGGGAGGATGGGAGGTGACAATATGGGACAGTGACAACGAGGAGAACAATAATAAAAATTATAAGGAAAATAATATGGCAGGTTAGATATTAGAAGGAGAACAACAACAACAGCAAAGACAACGACAATAACAAAAAAGAGCTAGGATAATAACAAGGAGAACAATGACAACAACGAAAAGAAGAGGACAGCAGCTGGGAAGATGACAACAAAGTCAACAATAAAGAGGACAGGAATGACAACTACGACGAGAACAATGACGATAGTGGGAATGACAATGACAATGAGCAGAATCACAATAACAACAAGAATAAGGATGACAATGACAAGAAAAAGAACATCGACAACAAGATCAAAAACAACATCAACAAGAACAAGAACAATATCATCAACAACGCAGCAAAAACAACAAGTCGACAGCAAAGACAACAACAAGGACAACGATATAAACAATAAGAAGAACAACAATAAAAACAACAAAAATCAGAACAACAACAATAAAAACAACAGCAACATTTCAACAACAATAAAAACAACAGCAACGAGAACAACAACAAGAAAAACAACAGCAACAAGAACGACAACAGTAAGAACAACAAGGACGACAACGAAACGAGAAGAGAAGAAGAGAAATTCACGCGGCAGTTGCCGAATAATGGTGTGGCGACCGTGTTCGCGGGTTTTTCAGTTGCTTTGTTGCGTGGGACAGGACCCTATCAGGGTCTAGCACCCTTGTCCGCCCCTCTACCGCCCCGCTCGCTCCTGAACGAATGAATAGCGTTTCAGGGAGCCGTGTAAGAACTTAGGGGTGCTCGAGGACAATGTCGCGCCCATCTCGATGACGTCATCCGTGATCAACGGGGCTGCGAGTCCTCGAGAAACAGTCTGCCTCGAAATTTCTTTGTGCCGAGCCCCCCCAAGGCTCGTCTTACCCTTACCCTTACCCCTTATCCGCGATCTGAATCAGCTTCCCGATTTTTGAGGGACCCACCGACAAACAATTTAACGCCTCGCCGTTTGTACAACGGATTATACACCTGCGTTTCGATGGAATCTGATCGAGATAACGGAGATGTACGATTTTACAGATAATAGTAATTTTATAATACTTTATACTTTATCGATTTTATTTAAATCAATTCTGTGGGCGAGATATTTAATAGCGACGAATAAAAATTTATTAGAATTAATTTTCCTGTAGATAAATTATTATACGATTTAATATTTGTTCAATAGCAACGAATAAAAGTTTATTGGAATTAATTTTCGCGTAGATAAATTGTTGGTCGACTTAATATTTGTCCAATAGCGTGGAATATAATTTTATTGGAATTAATTTGTATATAGATCAATTTTTATTCGGTTAAATATTTATTCAGTGGTGTAGAATAATATTTTATTGGAATAAATTTGTATGTAGATCAATCTCTATTCGATTAAATATTTATTCTAGCGAGTACGATATTATTGGAATAAATTTATATCTAGACAAATTAACTTTCAACTAAATATTTATTTAATAGTGTCCAGTACAATTTCATTCATTAATATTTATCCTTTATCCGCCATCCAAATAAAATATTGTCCTAAAGTGGAACTGCAAAAAGCACATTACAAACCAGCTAAAACCCAATTATAAAACATTACAATATTAAAAACAAACAAACTAAATTATATAACGGAATACAATCACTGTTCTTAAAAATCCGTAAATGATTCACGCGACCTCAACGAGTTAAAAAGAGAAAATTCTAAAGTTCCCAAAATATCCAATAAACTATGCGTCCACGGTCTATTCAAAACTACACAACAGATATCCTTCGAACTACTTTTCTTCCTCGGCTCGAGCACCCAGCCGTTTCCCCGATATCCCCGTGGAAGAACAGGGGAGCGTCCTTTACGGGCCGAGTTTCCGCCGGGATAAGTATGTAACTTTTCTAATTGATCGGCGACTTCAAAGCGCCTTTAACAATTACTTACACCGTTCGCCGATAATTTAGTAATATCGCAGACTTGCGAGAGACGGGGGAGGGGGGATAGAGGGAGGCCGTGCCCGGGCACAGCGTCGCCGCGATCCATCCTGAACGACGTTAATAAAGGCGTTGTTCGATAAACGGCGAAGCAGAAAATAGAATTAAAGCGCAATCTTTATAGCCGTCGCTCCGCGGGTGTTCCAATCGAATTTCAGGCTTCCCCCCCCCCAACACCCCCCCCCCCCCCCCCCCCCCCCCCCTCTCTCGTTCGCCGGGGCGAAGTAACGACGTTACTCGATCACAGAATTGGTAGCAATCAGAGGACTTTAATGACGTTAACGAGGCTATTAGATAACCGGGCCCTCTCTCTCTCTCTCTCTCTCTCTCTCACCGTTGAAAAATCCCCTTTGTGCCTGTCGGCTGGCAAACAGACAGACATTCGACTCGCGTAATCGACAGCCCGGGCCCGATCTATGAAAAACGTTCGCCCGCTCGGCCGGAAAATGAAATCGAGTCCCTGCCCGTCGTGCGCCAGACTCAAAGACGGCGCGCGAGCTCAGATTCCACGAGCGTCGCTTCAATCGAATCTCGACGGCTACGCGCGCGGCACAGACGTACGCGATACAGCTGCTCCTCTTCCGCCTTTCTCCACCTTCCCCCTCCTTTCTTCCTCTGTCTTGTACTTCCTTCCTCTTCCTCCGTCTTCGTCTTCTTTGGTCGCCAACCGGAAACGGCCATACCGGCGAATATTCTTTGAAGTCGCCGCGTGTGCCAGGCATCGATCGCGATGTTTATTACGCGGGGATCATCGCGAGCGGATTTTTGCGGACAAGTAGCTTCGCTGCAGTAACGCGTTACCCGCCGGCGAAAGTAATGCGACCCGCGACCGGGCGCTCCGCCTGGAATCATTTCTCTCCGGCCGGCGAACGAAACGGATCGAGCCGGCAGCTCGAATTTGCCCCGACGTTTTCATTTCGCGCGAGCAATCTGCTCGAATCGTCGTATTATGTCGCCCGGGAAATTATTGCCGGCTCGGACAGAGTTTATGGTACCGGCGCGAGATTATTCTCTGCTTTCGCGTGGATTCGCTGCTTCGCGTCGCAGCGCTGTTTTGTTCATATTTTTATTGTCGCGAAGTTGGAGATAGATTTGATTCGATGTTCTTTTTAATTGTGTCTTTGAATCGGTGTGTTGGCGTGGGTGTCTTGAGTACGATTTAAATTGTTTTGTTGCTGGGGTATTGCGTATTTGTTACTATTTTAGTATTTTAATATTTCAGTGTTTTAATATTATGGTTTTTCAGTATTTTAGTATTTCAATGTTTTAGTATTTTAATATTTCAGCGTTTTAATAATTCGGTGTTTTAATATTTCAGAGTTTTAATATTTTAGTATTCCAATATTTTCATATTTTAATACTTTGTTATTTCAGTAGAATCAAAATCATTACGTGAATTCTGTTGCAAGGAATACACGCGAAACTGCGTAGTTTTTTCATTTAATGAAATTTCATTTCATTAATTATTCTTTATTCTATACATTTTCTATATATATAATATAACATTATTCTGTATGAAGCTACTATTTTCAAACACCAACTTCAAAAAAGTCCCAACACTGTGCACTGATAAAATAAAAATATCTTCTAAACCAATAATTCTTCATAAACGCCTCAGTACCTTCAAGAACAAAATAACGTACTGCATCAATTAATATACACGAAAAATGTATTATTCAATATAAAAAAATAACATCGACTCCACTTGTCCACCTAGAACAATTTCATTCACTTCAGATTACTCGACTCCCTAAAATCCTTTTATTTCATCCAAAACCCTTTCCATACAAAATAATAATTCCGCCGGCATTAAACCGTACACCCGGTATATTATATTGCGTGACGGATGGAAGCCAGTCCTCCGTAATTGACGGCGCAGCGACGAGAAAGCAAATATCGCCGAACAGGCACCAGCAGCAGCAGCAGTAGCAGCAGCGGCGGCTCGGGCAGGGTTAACTAAGGAATTAATAACTTGGCAGCCGTTTGCCGGAATCGGCGAAAAAGGGTTTGGCAGAAGGGTCGCAGCCTTTCCATTATAGTTTTCTTTTTTGCCCGGTGTCGGCTCTCCTCACTCCGCCGGCCACGCCGCCCATTCCCATCCCCCCCCTCCTCTCAGGCCGTGCTTCGCGAGAGCTCGTGATAAATGAATTGGATGTAATCCGAATGCCCATTGTTTCGCTTTAACGAGGGTCCCGGTGAACGCGTTATGCCGGAGAAAACACGTGGAACCGTCGACGCCTTTAAACGAGATATCACGGCCCATTAGGAGCGTCTGTGCGCCGACGACCGAATGAAATTCACGACAAAAACGTCTGAACACTTCGCCGGCTCCCCCTCGCCCCCACTGTCTATGTCTCTCTCTCTTCCTCTACGACTCTCTCTCTCTCTCTCTCTCTCTCTTTATATCTCTCGCTCTCTCTCGCTTTCTATCACGCTATGTCTCTCTCACTCTCTCTCGCAGTATGTCTCTCTCCCTGTCTCTCTCTCTCTCTCTCTCTCTCTCTCTCTCTCTCTCTCTCTATGTCTCTCTTCCTATATCTCTTTCTGTTTCTCTCGCTCTCTCTCTCTCCCTTTGTCTTTTTCACTGTCTCTCTTTCTCTCTCTCTCTCTCTCTCTCTCTCTCTCTCTCTCTCTCTCTCTCTCTCTATGTCTCTCTTCCTATATCTATTTCTGTTTCTCTCGCTCTCTTTCTCTCCCTTTGTCTTTTTCTCTGTCTCTCTTTCTCTCTCTCTCTCTCTCTCAGTCTCTCTGTATTCACCGGCTCCAGACGTGATGGAGATTCTCATTCTCGAGTGTCTTATCCACGGCGAGCACCCCGAGAGCCCCGTCAAACGCGATTAAAAACATCCCGCTTCTCTGACCAATCGCCGCTTTGTCCCGGCTTAACGGCAAAATTATTGTTTTATCGCGAGAGATCGGCTGATCCCAAGCTCCTCCCCGAGTATCTTCGATTTGAATGGACTATGGTCGGTTTTGTTCTCTCCCGTTTCATTTTGTGCCCAGTACGATGCTCTCGTGTCATTTCTACCTTCTCTCTCTCTCTCTCTCTCTCGCTCTTCGCTCGTTGCCGCATATCAATTCAATCGTTTCCCTGGGAATTATCTCGTTGAAATTCTCTCAGGGCTGCGGAAATTGTTTTAATTGTTGGAACGGTGATGCAGTGGTTGCTTAATCAGTTTCATCTTTTTGCAGGCCACTTTTTAACGTCGGATGTGGTAGAAGACTGTTTCACTTGGCTGATCAATGTTATTTTACTTGGTCGATTAATATGGAATTGTTTTGTTTAATTATTAAATATGCAATTGTTTTGTTTAATTATTAAATATGCAATTGTTTTGTTTAATTATTAAATATGCAATTGTTTTGTTTGCTAAATATGGAATTGCTTTACTTGTATTATTAGTGCAGAATTATTTTATTGGAATGACTAATGAGATGCTCTTTTTAGTTGTCTGGTTAGCATACGATTATTTTACTTGTCTGATAAATACACTATTATTTCACTAGTCTGATCATTACAGCACTATTTTTCTTGCCTGACCAACACGACATTATTTCACTAGTCTGATCAATCCAAAACTATTTCCCTAGTGCGATCAATATAAAACTATTTCACTAGTCTGACCAATACAAAACTATACCACTTGCCCGATCATTACAAAATTATTTTACTCGCTCAATCAGCGTTAAATGATTTCACTCGTCTCGCCAGTGCGGAATTATTTTACACGTCTGATCAGCGCGAAATTATTTCACTTGCCTCATCAGCGCCGAATTATATTGCTCGCCTCATCAACGCCAAAGTATTTTACTTGTCTCTCCGGCTATAAATTATTTTATTTGTCTACCTAGAACAATTTCATTCCACTCCCTCCATCGCCTGCACTTTCGTCGACCACTTTTTACTATTCGATCAGTAAAATTTCATTCGACATCCATTACACCGCTGGTACATTTTCGCGGAGAATTTTCTATTTGCATAATCTGTGCCAATCACGTTTGAGGTGCCTGAATAATGCACCGCTATCTCAGAGCTCACCGATCCGACGTGTCTTATTCTGGATAAACTTATCTACTTGTCCGACCATTGGCTGACTCGTTCTACATGGCAGCATAGAACTGCCACTGTAATGCGATGGATTTTTGGACGAACGCTAATAGCGGAATAATTACTTTAGAAATATTAATAGAACAATTTCCAAATACACAGTTGTCCGCAAAAGTGTTCGAACAATTTTAAACATCACTATTTTACCTGTCACTTACTTGACAATTATAAAAATTTTTAAATACACTTTCATTAAAATTGATGAAATGAACTGCGCATTATTACAGCAATTGTTATGATAAAAATTGTATAAAATATAATTAAATGAAATTTTTTTGATTTTATTAATTAATGTAGATTGGTCAATTTTATTATTTGTTACGTTTATTATTAACACGCGACAATGCTCATCTAGGTGGACTAAATGCATCGGATATTTTTTATACGATAAAAGGACTATTTCAGCCAATAGCGAGCAACAGTGTAATAACAATATAAATAAATATTCAGACCGCAATTCCCCCCGGGTTTTCGGTGCCAGCGAATTTTTAAAATAAAGCCGATTCCTATTTGTCACGTTTATTAATAAAACGCGCCAGAGTTATATCTACCTGGACTAAATTCCTCGAATATTTTTTAGTCGATGAAAGGACTATCCTAGCCAACATTGAACATCAATATAACAACAATATAAATAAATATTGAGACTGCAATTTCCCCTGGGTATCTGATGTAATCCTGGGGCAACATTTTTTGATAAATAAAGCTAACTCGTATTTGTTACATTTATTAATAATAAATATTTTAATAAATAAAATAATTCCAATCTAATAAACGTTCTAATAAAACGCGACAAAGCTTATATTTAGTTGAACTAAATTCCTCGAATATTTTTTAGCCGACAAAGGGACTATCCTAGTCAACATTTAACAACAATATTAACAAATATTTAGACCGCAATTCCACGTCTCCGATAAATTTGTTAATATCGCACCAAGCACCTCCGCCAGTAATTGTTTCGAGAAGTTTATTTAAAGTTCGAACGACAGAAAAATAAATCCTCCCTTAAAACAATACAGTTCGCCCGATCATTAAGCGGCGCGTGAAATCAGAAACCCATTGTTCGAGGAGCGGCCAGCAGGGGAATAAACTATCGGCGAACGAAATTATTCCGCGGCCGGTTAAGTAATAACTGCGAGCCGCCGCGTAAATTCGCGCCTGTTCATCTTGAGGCCGGTCGGCGCTCGGCGTTAAATCGTGTGTCGAAAGGCCGCGGGGCGAAAGGGGGGACGAAAGGGGGGACGAAACGATGGAACGACGGCTCGATAATAAATGAACGTTTGTTTCTGGGGCTGCGTGTCCCGCGTCAACGGCACGCAATTTCGATGAGCACGCCAATTCGTACCGCGAAAGTTGTTTACGAGGCCGCCGAAAAATAGCCGGCCGTTTCGCTCGAAAATAAAATATTTTCGACGAAGGGGGATAGAGGGGGGAAGGGGTGCGGGAGAGAACGGGGACCGTTCAGCACGGCAGACCGCGCGCGCCGCGATTTATTGGTTTTCCGCGACGGCCGCGAAATTCATGCCGGTCTCGCGCTATTTTCCCCGATGCCGATGGACGACGAGATTCGTCGGGATTCGTCGAGATTCGTCGAAACCGGTCGACTAGCATCCATGGTGCTGCCTTGAATGAATTAACAAATTTCGTAGACGACGATAGACTGTTAACCCCTTGCCGTACTTAACACTTTATCGACCGCAAATTTGGCCGTAAAAATTCAGCTCAACGTTACATTTTCGTGTCTACTTTGATTTTATTAATTTTACGGATCGCGAAAGATATTTGGCATTTCAAAAATTATCTCCCGGAAATGCTGCTTAGTTAACAGAAAACTTGACATATTCAACCGAGTAAAAGACAGGTGTATCAAATGGAACTCGAAGCAGTATAAATTGAATGTTATTGGCAGAAACAATTGAAATCAGTTGTTGCTGTGAAACAGTCGTAACAGTCAGAGCTATCTTTTGAAAACGGACCGAACTAATTTGTGCTCCTAATAGATATATATAAGTTTATTTAAAAGAAACTTCAACACCCACGGCTCGCGACCCGGGCGGATCTTTCTCTCGTGAAATTCGGCCAACGGCGACGTCGCCTGGTCCTCTCCTCCTCCTCCTCCTCCCCGGCCGATTAACGTGCCGCTTTCTCCTCGTCACGGTCGTTTCCACGCAAGGAATTATGGGGCTCGGCCCGACCGTAATTCCCCGAACCCGACTGTTAGCCGGGGCGACGACCAACCGTTGGGGGCGGGTTTTATGACGATCGACCGGCTCGACCACCTTCCGACCACCCTCTCATTACCAGCCGAACGCTGTCATCGGCGTGGAATCTATAAACGAACGACAAACCCGCCGAGCGATTAGTTATTAACCGTGCCTGGCACGCGGCCTGATGGAAGTTTGATCGATGCCGATCTTCTCGGCGGACCGATGTTACCCGCGACTTCTGCGACTTCATTCGCAATCCACGTTCACGGTGAAACTTCGAATAATACGAAGTCGAGAGTTAGGCTGGCAGATTATGTCGTTATGAAGGTATGATCGTAGTGGATGTTAATATATAATTGTCCGAACGATGATCATTTGTCACTTGTGTATTATTATGGTTGTTATGTATAATATATATTATATGAATATGATTGACATAGTTAATATAATTGACATGATTAATATAATTGACGTAGTTAATATAATTGCGTAAATATTATGAATATAATTGACGTAATTACTATACTTGACACGACTAATATAATTATGTGTATATTATGAATATAATTGATTAATATTTGTATATTAGTCAACAATATCTCTGTCAACATCACAGAGCATACAGTAAAATAATACAAGACAATATAACAAATAAATAAAATAACTAAAATACAGTAAATCAAACTCAGTCAAAATACAATAATTTTATCATTAAACTATTAACATAAAATACTAAGACACCGCCAAAATTATTCCGTCACGTCTCAAAATAAATTTTATACTAACAGAGTCTAGATTAACAAAATTCTTAAAAAATAATACATTGGAAATACTCATATAATGAAATGGAAATACTATAAGCTAGAAAAATGATTTCAGATTTAGCATTGAAATGGCATCGAGTGCGAAGGGTTAAAACCGACACGGAATAGAAGTTTACCGAATAAAAGCTCTGCGAGCCAGAAGCGACAGGTTTCACGCGTCACCGGAAAACCGAGCGCAGCTTGCGAGATCCTCGGATCCGTGTCTTCCACGCCCCATTATGTCGTAGCATCCCCTAAAACCGGTTGTCGCGGGTTGTTCCCGATCAAACTGCAGCGATCAGCAGCAGCAGCAGCGAGGAGAGAGAGAGGTGCCCTGTCGAAAGTCCGCGAAGCGTAATAAAGTCGGCGCGAGCGACGCCGCCCAAGGGCACGCGTCAGCTATTATGGTAGGTCCTGAGATTGTTCGTCGTCGTCGCGCAGGTGTTTCGGGACAGGCCGGGGAGGGCCGACGCCGGAACGTCCCCGTGTCTCGAGAGTAGGCACTTATTAATAACAGGGAGCCGCGCGGGAAGGCGTTACGGCGAAAGTGCGGGCGCGGCTTCCCGTGAAACGTGCCAGCCGTGATAAGCGGCGAATTAGCGGCGCCGCGGCGCGACGCGACGCGCCGTAGCTTAGCAATTAGTCAGGGTGGCCGGGACGTGCCAAAAAGCCGCGGCGTTGCACCGGGAGGGGGGCACCGCCAGCTTCGCCGCGCAGCGCCGGCCTAACTTCGCCTCGCGAGACTTTGCCTGTAAATCAAACCGGCCTCGCCGGTTCGAAGCGGACCTCGAAACACCGTTCGCAGGGAAATAAGTCAGATCGGGTTTGGAAGGAGGGGGGATGTGTGTCGCGCATGCGCTTACATAGGGGGCGCGAGGACGTATTTAATATTGCTTAGAGACAATTGGTGTTTGCGATGTTTGGGACGTTTTTGAAATGTCTAGGAGGTTCTAGGAATGTTCTAGGAACGTCCTAGAGACGTCTTAGGAACGTCCAATGTTAGAAATCAAGACGTCTTTTAATCGAACTTTTATTACTTATTTTATTAAACTATTTTATTTCTTTTATTAAACTATTTTACTTCTTTTATTAATATTCTTGTTATACTGCGTATTATTTATCCCCACCCCTACAGAGTCAGATTTGAATTTTTCTAGGAACGTTGGCTCGATTTGGACACCCGGTACAAGTCGACGGGTGGCTCGTTGCGGGGCTCGCGGATTAATATCCCTATCTTCTGTTCGTCTCCATCCGAGACCCCCCTTTCAGGAGCACACGACCGTGGAGCTCTCGCTGCTGCCGGTGCATTCTGCGTACAGAGAAACGGCCCGCCCCCGTCGCGACTCCGGGCCTCGACGCTGCAACGCCGAGGGCTTCGATTTATGGCTCTGCCGGGGGTAATTTCGATGGGTTTCTCATTTCTCCCTCTCCCTCGCTTTGCCTTTCTCTCTGTTTATTTCTTTCTCTCTCTCTCTCTCTCTCTCTCTCTCTCTCTCTCTCTCTCTCTCTCTCACACACACACACATTGTTTGCCTTTTTCTCTCTGGATCTCTTTTTCTACCTTTCTGGATCTCTCTCTCTTTCTCCCTATTTATTTCTCTCTCTCTCTCTCTCTTTCAATGTCTCTCTGTCTCTTTTCCTCTCTCTTTTTCCTTGTCTCCCTATTTATTTATTTCCCTCCTTCCCCCTCTGTCTCTATCTCTCTTTCTTTCTCTCCCTCTCTCTCTCTCTCTCTCTCTCTCTCTCTCTCTCTCCCTCTCGCCCTGTCTCTCGCGGTTATTCTCTCGAATCCCTTTCACAAGCGCCGTTCTCATTCCTCTGTTTGTACTTTGACACTTCAGCATCGAAGCTCTTTCGCCCAGGCTTGGCTCTGCTGTTCTTTCATCTTCGCATCTGGTCTCCCTTCCTTTTCCACAGATTCTCTCTCTCTCTCTCCTTTTCTCTGGGAATGGTCTCCGGACGGCCATCGATGGATGCTGTTGAGAGAGAGCCGATACTTGATTTTTGGCGAAATTGATTCCACCGGTTAATTCGTTGCGGGACCTTCCTCTCGCCGACGCAATCTTCTGAGATGTTCTGCGACGCTGTGGAAATCGTTCTGCTTTTCAATGGTAGGGCATAGAATTTTACTTCTTTATTGTGCGTGATGGGTGGAATACGGATTTTATGCATTTATGGCGGAAATTAATAGATATAGAATACTGTAATCGGTTCTAAATAAATCATTTTGGAAGAATGATTTAAAGACCCGAAGTTTGGGAGGTATTAAATTGATTAGAATCATTTATTACTTTTGTCTTTTCGATGCCAATTTTTGAATAAATATTTAATAAAGAAATATATTTGCTTTTAATATAAGCATATATTATAATCAACGTAAATATTTGTTTCAGGCGTAATTGTACGCTAAACATGAACATTTGTTTAATAAATATTTATTCCAATTATTTATTCAATTTATAAATATTTATTTCAATTACTTGTTCAATTTGTAAATATTTATTTCAATACTTGAGACATTATTATTAAAGGAAAATCACGTGTAATAAACTAATGGAAAACATATTTGGAAAAAATACAACATAATGGAAAAAATTCAAAACGTGAAAAAAGAAAATTTAAACGGAAAAAAATAGTTACCAAGCGTCGTATTCGTAATTTTTCGATATATACATTCCGCAACGTGTTTCTGAAAGTAAATCAAATAAATATCGTCGATACGTTTCTGTTGCCGAGTTAACTTCAAATGAAAAAAAAATAAATAAATCAAGCATCCCCTGTTTGTACTTTTTTTCCCCGCACACGTATTTGCCGCGTACTCCTGAAAATAAAATAAATGTCGTGAATTTGTTTCCGGTTACCCGGTTGCTTTGAATAAAAATAAAATAAATCAAGCATCATATTCCCTTTCACTGGTATTTGCTACGTGCTTTTTTACGCTTCACTTGTTTTTTAAACAAGATCGAAGCAAAAACATAGCAAAAAATTGTTTGGAATTAAAAGAAAAATTGATAAAATTTCTGATTGTTATTAGTGGATGAAATTGTACCGCATTGTGCATGTAAAATAAGATTTAAATATATTATGATATAAAATAACAATCTTGACATAGCATTAAAATATAATAATGCTATAAAATAACTTAATCTTGACATAGCATTAAAATATAATATAACATAAAATTACATCATAATGTAAGACAACATAATCTTCACATAACATTAAAATATAATAAAATATAATAAAATATAAAACTCCATCATAATATAAAATCATATAATCTTGACAGAACATTAAAATATAATATAATATAAAATTTCATCTAAACGAAAATATACGATAAACTATATTCTATTCCAGATAACCCTGTATCTCGGAAGGCTCGCAAGCAACGCCGCCTAAGCAATAGTTAAGAAATAAAGGCGGCCGGGCGGCCAGCAACCCCTTTCCTATCAGTTTTAATGGCAGCTTCTATTGGAGCTGACAGGCTCTGGTCTCGACGTCCTTCACAAGTGCCAGTGCCCACTCGAGAGTCCGTTTTAATGGACACGTCGGCAAACGAATATCCTCTTACATCCGCTTTATGGAAGTGGCCCGGCCGGGTGACTGCTTATTACCACCGCATTGTAACCGTGTTTTCCCGGCGCATTGTCCGCCCGGCCCCCGGGGATCATTGTTGCGCGATAGAGAAGCACGGCGGCTCTCTCCGCCGACGCGCCATCATCTTCAAATTCGATTCTAATCGACCGATTAGTTTGTGAACCTCTTGCACTATGATTCCTTTCACGCTGTGTTAATTGGCGTTTGTTAACATAACCTAGAAAATTTCTATTTCTTGTATCGTCTTTATTTACTTTTATTTCTGTACTTTGATAACAGAAGAATTAAGTTTCGATTTGAAATAAATTAATTATATTCATGTTTAGTAGATTATTAGTGCGAGTTAAGTACAGTTATTATAGTGCGAGAGGTTAACCTCTTCGGCACGAGGCGTCATTATGGCGGCCTTCGCGGATGTTTCGCGCTTCACTCAATTTTATTATTAATTATTAAAGTAAACGATTAAAGCGAAAGTGTATACGTTCACTATACACTAAGAAAAGAATAAATATAGCTGATACTATATAATATAGTTATACCAAAAATATATATATATTATGAAAATGGTAATTTAGTTCAGAAAAATGGTAATCTGGTTGAGAAAAATTTAATTATGAAAAATGGTAATTTAATTATGAAAAATACTAACTTAATCACGCAAAATGGTAATTTAATTATGAAAAATTTCATTCGCAAAATTAATTCGTGCCAAAGAGTAAGAAGCCTAAGCAGAGCCGCGAATAAACGGCGGCGAGCGTTCTTCGCGCCGCGCCGACTTCGGCTTAAACAGGTTCGCCGTGGTGCGGGGCCGTTACGCGTTGTTAACCTCCGCTTAATTGTCCGCGCGGAAGCACTATTGAAAATTAATATTGGCAGATCGGGCCGATTGATACCGAAACGATTTCGCCCCGGCGCGCCCGCTGTTTCCTCCGTTCCGAAGGCAATTAGTTGGGCCGCCGCCGCTTTTGTGTATCGCGATACACTAAAACCGCTCAAAAGTTCCCGCCCCCCCCCCACCCGCCCCACGGGCTTCTGTTTACCGTGCTCGATCAACGACCTGTTTACGCTGCTTAATTATCTACAAGCTAATTATCGGGTAATTTTAGTCGTAATTGATTTTATAGTAATACGATACACAACGCGGCGCGATACAACGCGCCACGTTGTCTTATTTGTGATTCGTTGCGGAGGTTGCATGCTGCTCGTTATCGTTCCACGATGATGATGCTGGATAATGTTACGAGTGTCGACGTCATCTTTGTACTTTGCTTTTTGTATCGGCGAAGAATTTGTGGGATAGATGTTTTATTTATACGGTTAGCCAGAGAAAGATTTATGTTTTGAAGGTTATGTTTCTCAAATTGAGGATTTGGTGTTTTCGAAATTAAAGATTTGGTTTTTTTGAATTTAATGATTTGATGGTTTTGGAATTGACAATTTGATGTTTATGAAATTAATAATAAGGTTTTCATAACAAGTAGATGACGAAGATATTTAGGATTTTTAGGGATTTTTGTCGAATATATAACAACATTTATGACCTTTAAAAATATTCGAATTATTTTAATAAATAATAAATAAATAGAATAATTTTAATAAGTTGAAAATAGCTAAACAATATCCACAAATTCCTCGAAAAGCTATACCACATCGAAACCCATCTGATCAGGCCATCTCATAATCACCCGAAATCCGCAAGAGACAAACCATCAAGTTTTCCCTGGGCGTTTACCGATCGCGCGCGCCTCTAATTACAACATCCACGAACAAGCTACGATTCCCGGGCAATTTCATTCGCGGCAATCAACCGGCACCGACTCGCGCGCCGTTTCGAAGTTCGTTGATCATCGAATCGTCGCGTTCGCCTCGGTTCGCCAATTTTATTAAAACTCCGCGTCCGTACCGAAGCGGCGGAGTTCGAAATCCAGTTTCCATTTCCTCCTCGAACAAAAAAAAAAAAGAAAAACTGTTCGGATCTCCGGCTAAACGGCTCGACAAAAACCCCCGACGGCGAGGGGATAGGGGACAGAGCGTCGAAAGGACAAAGCGGGGGGGCGACCCAGTTCGCGGATAAAACGATTCACGGCGATCGACGGCGCAGCTGATCTCGTCAAACAGGGGGGCCGGGCGGGACGGTATAACGGGGCGAAAGTTTTCGAGAGGGTTAAGCCCGAGAGTCAACAAGCTCCGACGAGAGGGCCGTCGACAGTGGTCCATCGTGGAAAGGCCGGAACGTTTTTCAGCCAGATGCCCGCCGGGATCGATAAACTGTACGGCCCGTGTAAATCACGGTACGAGCCGTTTGCGAAGTTCCGTGGCTGAATGGATGCGACGCGAGCGGATGCGAACGGATGGGGGCGGATGTGATTCGACAAGATCCGCGACGCGACAAGATTTGGCACGACTTGACAAGACTCGACAAGACTTCATACGACGCGGCTTGATTTGACAAGACTCTACGCGCCTCGACAAGACTCTACGAGACTTGACCAGAATTGTCAAGAGTCGACATGACTCGACAAGACTTGACGTGACTCGGTAAGACTCTAACGCAACTCCACAAGACTTGTCTAGAGTCGACGTGACTCGACAAGACTTGACGTGACTCGCCAAGACTCGACAAGACTCTAACGCGACTCGACAAGACTTGTCAAAACTCGACGTGACTCGATAAGACTTGTCAAGGCTCGACGTGACTCGATAAGACTTAACAAGACTCTGACGAGTCTTGACATAACTCTACGTGACTTGACAAGACTTTGACGAGTCTTGACATAACTCTACGTGACTTGACAAAACTCTGACGTGACTCGACATGACTCTACGTGACTCGACAAGTCTTGACGTGACTCAATAAGACTCTAACGCGACTCGACAAGTCTTGAAGTGACTCAACAAGACTTGGCAAGACTCGACGTGACTCAATAAGACTCTAACGCTACTCGACAACATTCGACGTGACTCGACAAGACTTGACAAGACTCTAGCGCGACTCGACAAGACTCTAACGCGACTCGACAAGACTTAACAAGACTCTAACGCGACTCGACAAGACTTGAAGTGACTCAACAAGACTTGGCAAGACTCTAACGCGACTCCACGGGACTCGTCGCGGCCCGCTTGTCGTCAAATTAATCGGCAAACTCACACGGTGGCTCGGCAAACCTGTACGCCTCCCGTCGTGGAAACGTTCCCAGATTGTCCGTGCGCCACGAGCTAGCCGATCGCAATGTTCTAAACCACTTAACCGCGGCCGCGGGGCGGCGGTTTCGGCGAGCATCGAAAACCTGGCCTCCTCCGCCTCCGCTTCGCTACTCGCCGGAGCGTCCCAGCCAGCCAGCCAGCCAGCAAGCGCGCACACCACCCCCGAAACTCTACCCGAAACGCCGTTAAATCCCGGGGACTTCCGGAATTCGCGGTATCGCCCGTTCATCCCCCGAATTCGGGATTAGCAGACTCCCGGATACCGAATCCTCTGTTGCGCCCGCGATCCCCGGCATCCCCTCTCTCACTCCCTCTTTCTCTCTCTCTCTCTCTCTCTCTCTCTCTCTCTGTTCAACGTCGAAGAAGAACAGTGTTTGGTCGGCTCTCGGGAGTTCGCTTTAATCCGCGCGAAAACAGATCCGCCGCGGATAATTTCTGACTTATTACCGACGCGACCCGATGCGACACGGTATTAGATAGATTAACTTCGGATTGCGAACTCCATTGTCTCCTCTGCCCGAGCAATCCGCGAACGGCTGCCGGAGGTTAGGGCTTCCGAGATTCTGCAATCTCTGATTTTGGGGATCGAAGCATTTCGGAATTGTTAGGAAGAGGTTAGTGGTTAGTAGTTTGACAATATGTGGTCTTGTGTCTAGAAAGTCAGGTTTTCATTTGTTCCTTTATTTATTTTATTTGTTTCAATGCTGTTTCTTTATCTTCTTTTATTTTTATATAAAATTGAAACTGAAATTGTATTATTCATGTACTGAAGCTATTTATTTAGTCCTTTTATTTTTACACAGCACTAAAACGTATTATTTATATACCGAAGCTGTTTATTCAGTTTTTTTTTATTTTTATACAGCATTAAAACATATTATATTCTATATTAAATTAATATTAACTTGAAATTTCCATAGTCTAACTTCTTAATTTTTCAACAATAGTTTAATACGTCTTTACCTCGATCTTCTTCAAAATCGATTAATATATAAAAAAGCTACAAAAATGCTGCTTTCGAAAACAAAAGAATATCACAACCCTAAAACTAACCTAAATTACCGAAAAACCCTCGAAATAACCATCTTAGACATATTTTATTTTTTCAAGTAATTCACCAGTCTCTGTTCAACCCTAAAGAATTTAAACATTATTCCACCTAATAAAAGCTTTATAAATACATCTAAAAACATCATCGACCGCTCCAGGATCATTTCTCTTGCAAAAGAAGCGTGGAATATTTTCCAAGAGAGAAATAGTAAACAGGCATCCCCGACGGAATATGCTAACAGCGAACACGGAAATCGTGGATCGGCGGAACGCCGTTGACGAAGCGCAAGAATTTTTATCGACGGTTTAAAATACTTGGGGAAAATGGGGGCAGGGGGCAGGGGGTAGGGGGTGGCTGGGAAGGAGGGGCCGGACTTAGAAAATTCCGAAAGGAATGCCGGAATCGATGGGACTTGGAATATTCGAGGGAAGTGTTCGGCGCGGAGGAACTTCGAAATTATTCCGAGTTCCAGCCATTCCGGCATTTTGCGCGCTTACGGCGTATACCCCCGGAACCCATCGATTCCAATATCCTCGGGCAATTTTCACGGCGAAACAACGGAATTGATAAAACTTACAAATCGCCGCGGCGACACGGACCGGTGACACAGACGCGCGCACAGCGATTGCTCCCTCGAAACTATGGCACGTGGTTGGATTGCCCCTCGAAACTATAGCACCGAAGAGGTGGTGGCCGGCGGTGAACTTTTTGAATCATCTCGCAGGAGACAAAAGTCGATTTACATACACTTGTATCCGGCACCGGGGCAGATTAGAAAATCTCGAGATCTCCGGAGTCCATTATACCACGGCGTAGCTCGGCCGAAGTTGCTTAAGCTTCGACACTCCTCCTCCTCCTCCTCCTCCTCCTCCTCTAATCTCTGAAGCATTCTCTTTACCGTTTACGTTTCACTTTTTCCTTTTTCTTTTCTTCTTATTCTTCTTCTTCTTTTTTTTCGCTGTTCCCGGATAGCGGGGTGCTCTGCAAATTTAATTAAGGAAGAACTTCGGCGCCGGGATCTTGAGAGATGATAGCCCGCGAGAGAGACTTTAAAAATTTCAACCCAGGCCCGCTGCTGTATTTAGAAATTCATCAAGAGATGGGAACCGTCTCACGTATTCCGTTGCAGCCTGACTCGCGAATATAAAGGTGCGCGCGCGCGCGCGCGCAGGACGCCAGCGAATATTTTAGCGGACCTCTACGACCGAGCTCGCGATTTTGGGACAAATTCTTGATGGAGCAGTGGAATTGGATTAGGGTCGTCGTTGGACAGAAAAATGGATCGTTTAACTGGAAAGTGGTGCAGGGCAATTTTCTATTGTTTCAAGAAAATTGTTAACGTATTAAGCGATTCAAGGATATGTTGAAGTTATATAATATAATATAAGGTTAAGCAGTGTTTTTTATTATAGTAAATTTCTTTTAGGAGAATATGACTGAAATGATATATATTTATGCGACACGTAACCTGACACAAATTAATTTACAATTTTGTAATTGGGCGAAAAACTCTTCGCAATTAGTCGCTAGTGAAATTCCTTTAATTTCAATCATAAAAATTAGTTTGCCATTTAAAATATATTTTCTGGTGATCCAGTCTTATTTATTAACAATAAGAATAAATAAAATAGGAGTAGTGTCCATTGTTTTTAAAAATAACCCAATTTAATTTGAACGAAAGAAGAACGACGAAGGGCAAAGCAGGACGAAGGGCAAAGGACGTAGAAAGACGAAGGGCGAAGTACTGGAAGGGAGGGCAGGATGCGTGAGCGCCAGCGGAAACGGAGAACGACAGCCAAGAAGGACAAAGATGGCGGGAGATAGACGGGCGACCCTTGAGCTATTGATCAACGACGAGCCACCGACAACACGCCATCTTAATTAAACCCTCTGGGAATCCGAGAACGGCGGACCCTCCCGGCTAGCCCCCGGCAGGACCTTCGCGGATGTCCTGCGAGGCGAACGCCAAAGAAACTGTGACGCAAACTTCCCGGAGCCGATTCTTCGGGCTCTCCCCCTCCGCGCGGTCGCGGAAATGAACGTTTTCCCGTTTGGTCATCCGTGGAAATTATTGCGGCGTGTTCGGTGCCAAAGGTGGATAGTTAAATTGTGGAAAATGTTGAAGATGTTGCGCGATTTTTGATAGGAAATTTGGGACGCTAATATTATTTTATTATTACAAGTTTATCGATATATATCTGGGGCGGTCGGTTTCGTTGAAGTGATGCTATGGAAGGGGTTATTTGTAGCCTTATGTTACATTATATTGTATTGTATTGTATTGAATTTTATTATATTGTATTGTATTGTATTCTGTGGTATTTTATTATGTTGCACTGTATTGATTCTACTGTAATTTTATTGTATTCTATTATATTGCACCCTATTTCATTTTATTCTATCGCACACTATTATATCGTATTCCATTACAGTACGTACATCATATTTATACTGTACTACATAATACTTTAATTACTAATTATACAGGAACTTTCTCAATTTTGCAGTAAATCGAATGAAAACAAAAAAAGTAATATACAGAGGCAATACTGCAAATTGGAAACTGTTAGGCTATAACGTGTACAATACATGCGAGACAGAAAAGACCGTGTTGTGCAAGGTGAGCTGAGAACGCGGTGGAGGAGAGGGGGGGAGGGGTTGGTGGTTGGGGGTGTTGTTTAAAGTCTGACTGGCGAACTGAAATTACTCTGGGCCTACAATGACGCCGCGCTGAATTGAAGGAAATTTAATTAAATGAAAAACTGTGTAAAGAGGAAATAAGGGGTGGGCGGGCGCGCGCCACGTATCAGAAAAGAAGAGGGATTGTATGGAACTGCCGGTTAAATGAAATTGAAGCAAATGAGACGGGGTTAATAACGCGAACGAACAAGGGGCGGGCGAAATAATAAAGATGTACAACAAATAAAGACCCGTGCGCCCGGCCGAGGAATAAAAACGTACGGGAAGTAACGGGTAGAAATATACACGCCGAATAAAGAGCAAAAATATACAGTGTGTGAAGAAGAGTATATAAAGAGTAATATACGGAATAAAGAGTAAAAATATACAATGAATAACCGATGTAAATATACACTAATTAAAAGATAGAATCCGACAGTAAATTAAGAATACAAATATAAAGCGAATAAAAAATAAGATCATATAAAATGAAAATTAAAAATATATGGTATAAAAAAGAATAGAAATATATACCGAAAAAAGAATAAAAATATAAAAATATTAATAAATAGAAACATAGACCGAATAAAAAAATAAAAATATAAAGAACAAAAATACACGAAAAATAACGAAGAGAAATATACAGCCGAACAAAGTATGCTCTCATGCAACAAATAAAAATCCTCTTCCCGTTTTATACAGCAGCCGTCGCTGCACGGGGATATCGCACAGAAAATTGATGGGTCTCCGAAGGTGTCTGTCTCTCGTCTGTCACATTTCCTAAATAGAATTGAGACGGAAATCACTGCACCTGGGGCAACGATATACCTGTGCATAAAAGTAGCATTCTACTTCGTACCATTGCCGCGACGACGGCGACGGCGGCGGCGGAAAGAGTGCTCGGAATTTTTTCATAAATTTCAGGTCGATCGCGTCGCCGAGACAGTTTATAGTTTCAGTTTCATGGGGGATCGGCGGCAAGGTATCCCAGCGCAAGTTGGACCTCGCTCCATAATACGTAACTTCAGCGCGAAAGGAAATTAGCAGGAGCGGGGCGCCGCCTCTTTCGCCGGCCGACTGAATTTAATATTAACGAGCGCATCGTACTGAATTAAAGGTACCCGCTGCCCCCCTCTCTCTCTCTCTCTCTCTCGCTCTCTTAGTCTCTCTCTATTTCTCTCTCTCGCTCTTTTGGTCTCTATTTCTCTCTATTTCCCTTTATCTTTCTCTTTCGCTCTACTTCCCTCTGTCTTCCTTTTTTCTCTCTCTCTTTCACTGTTGCTCTCTCTCTCCCTCTCTCTTGCTCTCTATTTCTCTCTGTCTTCCTCTTAATCTCTATCACACTCTTGCTCTCTCTCTCTCTATCTCTCCACTTCCCTCTATTTTCCCCTTTCTCTCTCTCTCTCTCTCTCTCTCTCTCTCTCTCTCTCTCTCTCTCTCGTGCAAGCTAGCCTTAATTATTCGAGCCGAACGTCTTCCGCCGTCGCTCCCTAATTTCTATTTCCACTGCGAACTCTCCCGGTTCCCTTCTTCTTGCGCCCGGGCAGAAAGTTCTGACGCCGCGCTCCGCCGGCCCGTGGATAACTTTCGTCGGAGATTGCGGATTTTGAAGCCGGCTGATCATTGGGCGATAGACCGCCCCCACCCCCCTAGAGTGTCCGCTATTCATTCTGATAGCTCGTCAAGGACCGCCCGCCCGCCGTTAATACGAGTTCTACGGATCGCGCTTCGCCGCACCAAGTCCCGTATCCACGAATGAGATCTAATCGAACCTTCCCCGACACGCTTTGTTTTATCAGCTCGCCATTGTTGCCGTATTTTTATCGAGAACGTGGACAGAGTTCTGTTAAGGTTGTTATTGAAGGGACTTATGAAATTAGTCTCGTGCAATTCTTTTTCTTCGTATAAAAATTCGTTAACCCTTGATCTTATTATTATTATTATTATTATTATTACTATTGCATTACCACTACTCCCCCTATTACTATGATAATTCTCAACATACTCATATCACTTCCATCTTTATTCTCTGCTTTTCATACGACCACCGATCACGACATTCCACCCCCGTAATAATTCTAACC
The DNA here is from genome assembly GCF_028453695.1 of Augochlora pura. Taxonomy (NCBI): domain Eukaryota; kingdom Metazoa; phylum Arthropoda; class Insecta; order Hymenoptera; family Halictidae; genus Augochlora; species Augochlora pura. Next base: position 21,600,528 of record NC_135777.1, on the reverse strand, counting down.
TCACTTTCCCGCCTTTCGCTCTCCACTCCGACGCGTTCGTTATTCTAACATACGCCCTAACAAAAGGGTCCACCCTCGCCGAACGTAACGAACATTATTATCGGAATCATCGTGCTGAATTTATTATAAAATCGGCGTGGTAGATCGACAAGCCCGCGGCGGCCAATTGAACGTCGCTTCTTCCTAAGCTTCGTTAACAGGCAGAAACGCGGCGGAATTTGTCCGTCGGTAGCCAATTACGGCGAGGTGAAAAAGAACGTCGTCGCCGTCCTCAAAGGAAGACCGTCGCCCCCGACGGGGGTGAGGTAGGGGGGTGGAGTCGAGAAGATCGCGCGGGCGAGTCGCGCCCTTATCGCGCGGCGATAAATGAGCGGCGGTCCCTTTACGAGCATCTGGATCCATAATTGGCTTCCGGCGAGGTGAATCGGTGGAGCAGTAACACCCGGTTATGCACCAGAATCCACGACACGACGCGCATCTATTATTACTCGGTGCGCTCGTAGCTGGATACCTGACGGAAACCCACCCCTTCGAACCGCCGCCACCACCACCACCACCACCACCCCCCTCCCCCTCCCCGAACCGTGGCGGCGCGGCGCGACGCGGTGCCGTCGCGCGAGAATATTTACCCGAGCAGTGTTCGCCGCTTTCCGCGCTAATAAACCGTTCCCCCCTGCCACCGTCGCTAATTACTCGACGAACGAACCCTACGAACCCCGACCCCGTGCGCCACCCCTTTCCTGCTCCCCTGGCCGAGCGCGCACACCCCTAGCGAAACATCGGCGCTCTTCGAGTCCTTCGCGTCTCTGTTTCCTCTTTCGCTCGCTCGCGGTCTCTGTCGCATTTCGCTTTCTCATCTCTCTCCCTCTCTCATCTCTTTCTTCCACTCTCTGACTCTGTCTCTTTGTCTCTCTCGTCAGCTTGTCTCTCTCGCTCCCGCCAGCTCTCTTTGAACACCGCGCCTCGCGCTCCTCTCCCGGCACCAAGATATCCCCGGCATTCCTCTTCCCGTCCTCGAAACCGACCCCCTCGTCTCATCCCCGCCCCGCGCACCCCCGTTCCCCGCTAATGGCTGGCTCGTTGTCTTTTACAGGAAGGGAGAACAAAGCCGATGATTCCGGCGCTAATCAGTCGGGCGATTTTCCCGGTCGTCTTCCCGCAACGGTGCCGCTATCCGGCTAGTTGCCTGGATGATGGGAAAATTGTGGGATTCGGCGCCGGCGAAACCACCATCCCCGCTGCGACTATACACGATTCTCCACGTTCGCCGGATGCGAGACGGCCGAGCCTTGGGACGATACGTTCCACCGGCGAATTATTGTTCCGGCACTTGCGCCGATGTTTTCATTCGGGTCGATTAGGGTGGAGTGGTACTGTCATCCCACCGATTGCCCATCATTTCGTTTGACAGTGACGTTAGAGACTTAGAGATTTTCTGGTATTTTCTATTGTTATTTTTTATCGAGGTTTTTTGTTATTTTTTTATTTTTTTGTGACGGAGATTTTCTGTTATTTTTTATTGTTTCATTATAGAGATTTTTTGTTACTTTTTATTATTTTATTATAGCGATTTTCTATTAGTTTTTACTGTTTCATTATAGAGATTTTCTATTACTTTTTATTATTTTATTATACCAATTTTCTGCTATTTTATTATCTTAATCTTCTATTGCTCTCTATTATCTAATTATTTAAACAATTTCTCTTATTCACATAGCACTAAAAGCAACAACATAACAAATTTTGTTATCCTTATCGTTTCGATTAATAAGTTGAGTCAATGAACGAAATACGACTTCGACCCCTATTGATAATCGTGGCTTCTGATTGGTCAACATTATTCGCGAATAACTCATAAACACCACCTCTTAGAAAATATTCGTAAAGGAAAAAGTTGCTTGAAATTACCTCAAACATCTCCCACTTCCATATTGTTAAACATTTTTAGAACACCCTTTCGCCCCTACCCCCACCCCTCTAGTAACTTGTATCCCTAAGCCAGAGCAGTCGCAGTGACAAGCCGCGTTCGGCGATGTTCGTGCTCGTCCGCCGCGGCGCAAACACCGTCGGTCGCCGAGAGACAGCTTTGATCCCTTTTCCCACGGGCTTTGTTAATTCACCGAGCCGTGTTATCTTTTCCGTTCATCTCGCGTGGCCGGCGCGATAACTCCTTGATCTTGGTCGGTCCACGGGTTTAGCCCGGGACAGTTTCGTTTCCCATCGGCGGCCGCGCGCTGTTTACAGAGCCCTCGAGCGAACGGGATCCCGTCCTTGCGGTTCTCGAAACGGGCGATATGAATGTCCTGAACCCCGTACCATAGCGTCCTCCCATTCCCATTGAAAGAGCAAGAGGCGAGGGGGGACAGTTATTGCTGGTAACTCGCGGTTAGCCGAGTTCGCAATAACGCTGTTCCGCGCCGGAACGGCGAAAAGTTTCGCGCTGCCGCTGTCCAGAAGATCCTCTTTCACCAAAGCGACCCGTCCTTCTCTCTTTCTTTCGGTCCGAACGGCCGACATTATTCCCGGACCGGAAACTGATCTCTCCCGACGTCCGCGACGTTTATTATTCACGAGCACGAGGGACAAGGGTGAATCCGCCGCGCTTCGCCGGCTCCGCGAACCGGGTGGAAACCGGCTCGGGAAAAAAACCGACGGGGGCCGCCAGGTCGCCGATGAACTTTTAGCCGCTTTCGTGCCGCGGCCGACTGCTAAGTGACACTTAGCCGGAAAAATTCCGGCCGGCAACAAGTGCCTCGACACCGGCCGGCCGGCCGGCCTTGTCCACCTTTTAAGCCGCCGTGACGCGCGCCCGCTTTCCACCATTCGCGGAGGAATTCGCCGCGAGAGAGGAGAATTCTGCATAATAGAATATCTCGCGACGCGAAAAACCGAGAGCCGTACGGCTGGACAAAGGGGGCTTAGTAATCGCGCCATTCATCTTACTTGCATATCAGCCGTGTCGCTGTATCACTCGTTATATATCTTTCTCCATTCTTACCTGCCGCGGAAAAATAAACGAGGACCGGACGCCTGGGCGTGGAGACTCGTTACTTTGACTTCAACGCGACTATAGCTGATGCATATATACTTGCAAGACATTCGTTGTTCACCTCTTTGCTTTATGGCCTTGCGATCGGCAAGGTTATTTCGCTGTTAACCCTTTCGTTGCGAAAGTTCGCTTCGCTAATCTGACGCCATTGAATAAGTGGCTTTTTGTAGTCTTTTATTACTTTGTATTGAATTATTATAATACACTGAATTAATATTGTGTTTCATTGCAGTGTGTTGTATTGTATTTTATTATATTCTATTCTATTGTATTCTATTTTATTATATTCTATTGTGTTCTATTATTTTATATTGTATATAGAAAATTATAAAATGATTTCGCTTTGTATTCTATTATATCATATTATATTGTATTATATTCTATTGTATTGTATTCTATTATATTGTATTTTATTACTTTTATTAAAAATTATGTATATTATGTTTCTACAGTATTATACGCAGATTATAATCGGCACCCTTATATACAGCATGTCGCACAAATACTGACTATAGTCGGCACCCGACACACAGCAGGTCGCGCAGATGCCGGCTACAGTTAACTATTTCGTTATATAGTAAAGAAAGGGTTAATTGCCTCTACACGACGTCTGTGGAATTAACTGCTCGGTTTCGGCGAACGTTTCTTGCGCGTTTGAAGAACAGCTATTGGTAGAAGATCGTATTTCAACGTATGCTTCGAAGACTATTATTGGCTATGAAATGGTGTATTATTATTGTAACAAATTACTGTCTTCTTTTTTAATTTGCCGGTTAAGTGAAATATATTAGAATATTTATGTGACGAATATTTTCTTGCAGAAGTAATGTAAAATGACAGATTTGGCGATACTGGCTATAAAATGCTATATTATAGTTCTAGAAAATTATTGTCTTATTTTATTAATTTGTTGTCTTATTTATGAATTTATAATACGTAAATTATCACGTAACAACTGTGCATCGTTCTCTAAAAAATTCGTACGTCACTTTGAAATATATAAAAATTTTCAATATTATTAAGATATTGTTATTAAATATTATTACAATGAAAACTTGAATCGAAAGGGTTAATATGATCGGCGTATCGGTGCACCAATAACCAGACGGTACCTAAACCATCCATAGTAAAGTACGTCACTTCAAACCGCGTAAAAAGCCTTCGTAACACCTGTCGCGAAGAATTCAACAAAACTCACCCTTTCATCCCATCGCGGTGGCCGGCGTTGGCGTCGTCGGTCGAGAGAGCTCAGGCCATTCAGAGTCTGTAAGAATAGAAGCGTAGGATCAGGATCGGCTCGTTACACCTGTATCAAGGTGCTGGGAAGAAGCGAGACAGCGCGACCGAGATATCGCGAGCGGCCGGGCGAAGAATGGGTAAATTTCATAAAAGTTCGCCGCCCTAACGCCGGCGATGAATTTTACATGAATCCGTGTCCCCGGCGCGATGCGCCGAGTTAATGCCGGCAAAAAGAACTCCGCCGTTGGGCCCGGCTCGTTAAAAGAAGCTCGCGAAACCACCTCTGCGTGTCTTCGAGCCTCGGAGAGGCTGATAGGCTGGTTCATCGCCTTCGATTTTATTTCGCGAGCCTAAGCGAGGGGATGCGAGCGCTCCGAGGGCTGCGGCGAGTCCTTGAGAGGGAACCATGGCCCTGCGGCCCTGCGACCGGCACGTTCGCCACCGAAGGGAGCAAATAAAAGGATTTCCAAGTTTCCGGCAGGTAGCGAGCCCTTCCCTCGGGGCTGGTCGACCCTTCGCTTGCTCTCCTTTTGATTCTCTCTCTCCTTTCGACTCTCTCTCTCTTCTTCTGACTCTCTCTTTTCTTACGATTCTCCCCCTCTTTTCGACTCTCTCTCCTCGCGGCTCTCTCTTCTTTTGACCCTTTCTCCCTTCGACTTTTTCTCCTTGCGACTCTCTTTCTCTTTCCGACTCTCTCTTCTTTTGACCCTTTCTCCCTTCGACTTTTTCTCCTTGCGACTCTCTCTCTCCGTGTGACTCTATCTCCTTCTCTCTCTCCCTCTTCCTCCCTCCCGGCCCTTCGAGGTTATCCCGTCCGACAAAGTCGATGAAAGAATGGCGAATTCGAGCCGCCACCCCTGGTTCGTTCGCGATATCGATCTGACCCGCCGACTTCGTTATCGGTCACGTTTGTACCTGGTCCCTGTGTACCCGCGATAACGAAAAACGAATAACGAGGAACAGCTAGCTTTGTAGCGGCTGCGGCTGCGACGGCGGCTGCGGCTGCGACGGCGGCCACGGCGGTGGCCGACTGTCGTTCCGACTGTTCCGTTGTGTTTCATATTTATTTTTTAAATGACACTCTTTTTAGTCCGGCCACGGAGCCGTGTGATCAATAGCGACGGCTTTTGTGCCGGTGCCTCGCCCGGCCGAGGCTCGGCGAGCTTCCCGCGTAAAAATGCGCCCGAACGGAACGGCTGGCGGAGAATCATACCGGCCGCGTAATATTTCCCGTTAACGTCGTCGACGTTTATTTTCGAGGCGAATGTCCGACGTCGTAATATTGTGGGGTTATAAAGGAGAGGGAGAATTTTTTAATTCGGGAGGAGAGTGGGAGGATTGGTGGATTCTATTTTATTTGTATTTTCTATTCTATTTTATTTGTATTTTCTATTATATTTTATTTGTATTTTCTATTATATTTTATTTGTATTTTCTATTATATTTTATTTCCATTTTATGTTTCTATATTTTCTGATACGTCATTTTAATCACAAGACATCCCTTCACAGAATAATCCTATAACAATTATTAAAAAAAAATATTCAAACCAAAAACACTCATTTAAATTCTGAAAAAAATTTCAAACTGAAGCACCCACGCCAATTCATCATTGTATTTCCCATCAAAGAAAAATCACAACTAAACCACACCCCATAGATACAAAAACAGAGCCTCCAGCTTTTCTACCAAGCCTCCATAGAACACCTTATCCACTCACTCAGCCTCTCCATTTCAAAAACTAATTCGCAAAAAGCATCGACCGCATCGCGCGTTAATCGATAATCAGCGAGCTCGAGCTAGTTGAAATAAATCGCGTCGAATAAAATTCGTTAATTCTCGCGATACTTGTAGAGGCCGGCGCGCGCGCGGCCGGGAAATTAACGGGCGCCCATTAACGAGAACGAATCGCGGTACCCGGGGAGGATTCTACGGGGCAGCGCGCTGCCCGGATATTTCGTGGGGTTTTTTTTTCGCTCGTTTCGAAAATTAGCCGCGCGTAGAAGATAAAGTTAATACTGCCCGCGCGATTATGGTCTTTTAGCCGGCGTTAAGGTCCCCGACGGTGTGCCGCCGTAGGGGGGAGTAGGAAGAGGGAGGGAGGGAGCTCTAAATATCAGAAAGTACCGGATAGATTAAGAACGATTAATCGTGACGCACGGCGTTCATCCGTTGCCATTTTCCCCGATCGGCACGCAATTAGCAGGATTACCCGGGGCGTCGTTGCGCGTTCGCCGTGAGAGGGACGGGGGGGGGGGGGGGGGGGGGGGGGGAGGATGATCGGGGGAGGTTACTTTTCGGTATAATGGGATTTATTTAATTGCGTCCGTGGACCGGCGCCAGGGACATCGGCGAGCTCTTTTTTCTGGCCCCCCGCGCTTTTCTCTCTTTGCCTCGATTTCTCTTTCTCCCTTTCTCTGTCTCGTTCGCCCTTTTTTCTGGCTCTCTTTCTTTCTTTTGCTACTTCTCTGTTTTTCTGTCTCTCTCGCTATTTCTCTACCTCTCTTTTTTTCTACCCCCCCACCCTCCTCTCCCTCTTTTCACTTTTCTCTCTCCGTCTCTCTCTCACTTTTTCTACACCTCTCTCTCTCTCTCTCTCTTTTACCACTTCACTCTCTCTCTCTCTCCCTTTCTCTCGCTCTCTCTTTTACCACCTCGCTCTCTCACTCTCTTTTACCACCTCTCTCTCTCCCTCTCTCTCTCTCTCTCTCTCTTCTACTACTTCACACTCTCTCTCTCTTCTACCTTTATCTCTCTCTCTCTCGCTCTCCTCCCCGTGTTTTTTTACGCCGCCGCGAAAATCGCCGGCGCTGCGGTTTATTTCAGCGTTCGGCGCCTTCCTTTTTAAAACTGCCGCGAAAAAAAAAGGAAAAAAAAAAGAGATTTTTAACGAGACACCGGCACGCGCTAACGACGCAATATGCATCCAATTACTTTCGCACCTCGCGCCCGCGTAATTGTTAATCTCGTTTGTATTTTCCGCAATTAAATGTTTAACGCCGACAAGCCGCCGGCCGCCGCCGCGCCGGAATGTTACGCCGGTCTTCCCACCGAAGAATGTTCCGCGAGGTTTGACCGAGATTTGCCCTGTAAATCCTCCCCGCGCCGCGCGCCGCGCTCGCGCGCTCGCCCCGGCCATTAATTGCGCAACTGGAAATCTCGCGGAAACGTTAAGGGAAATTCAGTAGACGCCGGATTTACATTCGCGGTAATTCAACGGGTGTCTTCAATTAAACGTATTTACCCCCCGGGGGCCGCCGCCGCCGTCGCTTGATAAATTTGTAACGTTATGCTGACGATCCGGTGATGAAGGCGGGATGTTTTTTTAAGAAATATAAAGGGAGATTTTCGTTTTTAATAATATCGCTGTTGTATCGCGGGATTGTTTGTTTAAGCCAGGAAATTAATTTTTATCGTGGCTTTTTTGGTTTTACTTCAATTTGTGAAACTTGAAAATTCGAAGCAAGCAATTGATGTTGTATTTTGACATAATTTTGACATAATATTGACATAACCATGACGTAATATTGACATTACATTGACATAGTATTGACATAACTTTGACACAATCTTGACATAACTTTGACATAAATTTGATATCAATTTTCAATTAAATTTCAACTAGACAATCTATTTTGGTTTTGTAAAATTTTTGAGGTTATGTTAAGACAGTCGGAAAGTTAAGTGACTTTAAATCTTCGTATTATGATTTATTTCATAGCTACGTGAATTAATATTTGTTTGTTAATAATACATTGAGGCAGAAAATTTATATTTATATTAATATTTATTACATATTTATATTTATTATGTATTTTTATTTTTTTACATATTTATATTTATTCTATATCTATATTTGTCATATACTTACATTGATCACACATATACCTCTCTACCTCTCTTCATTTTTAGCGGAAGTTTCAGTGCGATGGCTCTAATGGTTCAAAAGTTATAACAACTTGTCGCCGAATTCTCGAAACTGGACCACTATGCGGCGGACCGCTAAACTTCCGGCGTCGCCTAGGCTTTGGAAATTCGCGATCGGTGAACCGTCGCGTCGGTTCCCCAGTTTTCCAGCCGCAATCTTTTCCCCTTTTTCTTGCTCTCTCTCTCTATCTCTATCTCTCCGCTCGACCGGTTCCGTGAAGCTAGCCAATTAAGAATCCAGGGGAGGGTAGAGAAGATCTGGAGCACGTAAGGAGAAAGCTATTTATACGTCTGTCGACGGCCGAAGTTCGTTAACGCTACCATCTTGCCGGATACGTTCGACTTTCTCTGTACGTCAGTCCTTAGTTCTTTGCTGCAACAAATTTTTCCCATCATTTATGGGGTATATAGTGTCGAAGTCGAGCGCCATATCTTTTATATTATACCTTTCATTTATATCTTTATTTATATTATATATTTAATTTGTATCTTTATTTATATTGCATTTTTTATTTATATCTTTATTTATATTATATAATTTCTTGTAATCGCCATATTTAGGTACTTTAACACTACGTAAAAATGGCGACTAATTAATTTTTTAAAATTACGATTATCCAGGCTGAAAGATGAATTACTATAACTTTGCGAGAAAAAATCGTAGCGATATCATCGAGCCCTTAAATTAAAGATAAAACTCTGCTCTTTACAACAGTATAAACAACATATTCAATAAAAATTTCTCCAAGTCCGTAAAGACTGTTAAACTTCATCCTTCATCGTTATCACAAACACAACCCTTAAATTCAATATTCTAAAAATCATAGCACTACAGGATATTAAAAACTACGTCATTTAAATCTACAAACTTCAAGCTTTCATTCAAAAAAAGCCTTATAATTTTACGACAATTTTCAACAAAGTTACAATTATTCAAAGTTCGACCATTTCTCGAAAACCAGAGAAATGCTTCAATCTTGTCGACGAGTGTACCATTCGTGATTAGGCCACGGTGTCCTTCGGATAAAGGATCGTACGGGCCGGATTAAATCATCGGCGTCCTGCAAATCAATTTCGCAGGTCCGAGCAACAACTAACGACTGTCGGAGCACGGGTAACCAGTGGTAAACCCGGGCCATAAGACGGATCATTTATCACCGGCCGGGAGCGGTTGACCAGAGAGACGGTAACAGCTTGGCGATATAATTGGAGGATGGTTACCGGGCGATTATTGTCAGGCCGAGATGGAGCGAGGCTCGTGACTAATCAAGGCAGTTATTACGATCGGGAAACGGAGGAGGGTGCCCCTACTGCAATTAGACGGCGCCGATCAACCGGCGCGGCGAGAGTCACGATCGCGATCCTCGGTCACGATCTCGCGATTGTCGCCGGGACTCGTGGAAAATATATTGCAGTGTCCCGTAAGTTTCTTCCCTCGATGCGAAATGAACACGCGATATTTGTTGTTCAAGGTGGATTTATTGTGTTATATATGAACCGTTCTGTTCTATAACATTCTTCCATCTCTCAGGAAGCATCGTTATGCTCTCTTTCCAAAATTGTTGTTATTTACAAAATATTCATCTAGGCGCGTTTTTATCCCGCTTATGGATTTAAAAGATTTAGCACGAGAGAATTTTTTAAGAAGAGGAACAAGTGATAATCGGATGGAGCAATTGTGACTGAGTGAATCATTGGAATTTTTATGCGAGTGTCCCATCTAGTATGAATGGTGTGATATGTGCCCAAGGAAGTAGGAATAAGGCCCACGTTGTGCCCAGCCGTAAAGAAGACCGCAACGAGATTTGTAAGTGAGATAGCGTGAGTCGCAAATAGAATATGAGAAGATATTATATAGATTAGTTTTTAGTTATATTAAAATATATTATTATTATAATTTGAAGAGAAGTAAATCATAATATTTCATCCCACTCTACCCACAGCAATGTCTGGGTAGCTAGGAGGATGAGATAGAACGTCTCAATCGAACTGTAATAATTTTTGCATTACGGCCAACGCAACGTGCGGTCTCGCGTCGTCGCGATGGAAAACGACGCCAATTCTGGCCGTTTTTCAGCTATGGCGGCTTTTTAATTGATCCAGCTGATTGCAATATTTGTCGGCATTGATGTTCGACAGCCAGTTTTTCGTGTCCCGTGGATCGTCGTTGCGCGTCGCGACGCGCGCCGGAATCTGGTTGCCGGCGCACGTCGACCAAGTATCCGGCGGTCCACGAGAAAATTCCTATTTACCGGCAAACAGCCGATAGCAAAGACCAATATTAGCGCCCGGCAAATATCGTCGACGCTGCCAGCCAGCGCGCTGCCCATGAAAAGTCTTGATCCGCGTGCCCCGCTTCCACTATCGCCCCTTCGACCGACGCCGACGGGGAATTTTCTCGTTTAACCCCTTTGCGCTATAATAACGAGCCAGACTGGTGACGAATGTCAGGTTATGTGAGGTTATGTGACGAATGTCTCGTGCGTTAGTCGATGATTATATGACTGGTAAAATCGTTCGTATTAAATCGAAAGAAAATTTGGATTCAATGTTGTTGCGGTGCGTTACAGCGTCGGCTATACGGCGCGACGATTAACCCCTTGACTACGGCAGACTGATACGCATCGGTTTTACCATACGGCAGAAATTGAGTGATGATATTTTTGGGTAAAATTTTCGGTAGGGATGCATTTTTAAGAAAATTTTAATTTTTAAATTAAATTTTATAACACCTCAAATTATAACACCTCAATAAGGGATAATAAATTATTAATTACCACGACAACTTCCGCTCAGGAGAAAAATAATTGATTTATAGGCTATCGGTTGGCGAAGTGTTAAAATCGCGCCACAAACGTAGCTATGAAAGACTAAGTAAATAATAGTGAAAGGGGTTAACGGCGCTGGTACAACGTCGACGATTTTCCGACACCGAAAAATCCACCCTGATTTTCCTTTTGGCCGTGCAGCACCGATTTTCCGACTCCGAAAAATCCACCCTGATTTACCCTTGGACCGTGCACCGCCGATTTTCCGTCTCGAAAAAAATCCACCCCTTTTCAGTCCCCTGAACCGTGCGCCACCCCTTTTCTCTGCCCGGAACCGTGCGCCACCGATTTTCTCGCAGTTCCCGCGAAACGGCTGCGCCGTAAAATCGTTGAGTTCGCGCTGCCGGAATTTCGGCGACCAGAAAAGCTCTCCCCTTTCGCGGGAAAAGACGGCGCGGCGGGGATCAAAGTTTCTCGTTCGAGGCCCCCGCCGTTTTCTGGGGAATCGAGCTTGAAAGCGCGCCGCCTGGTTTACCGGCGGTGGAGACGCTATAGCATAGAGTCGAGACGGCATGGTATAGAGTCGAGACGGTATGGTATAGAGTCGGTCGTGGCTCTAGAGTCTTATTTTAATGCGCACAGACTTCGGGAATTTTCTAACCTAAAATCTCCGAAAGATCGCTTCGAGGAAATCATTGTCAATTTCGCGGGCTGCAATTATACGGAGCATTTTGCTTCTCGTAATTTTTTGGGGTTGAAAATGAACATTCTTGCTCCTTAGTAGAGAATGTTAGTGTATTTTATATTATTTATTATTTTATTTCTATATTATTATTTTACATAAATCTGCGTTTGTAGGAATTTCACCCTTTGCACTCGAGTGAGAATTTACTCTTTTTTATATACTAAAAAATCAGTCGTTCGTCGTGGTTATATATCTTAAAAAGTAACTCTACCTTAAAGACTAATAAACAAGACCACAGCATCGATAACAACGTATTCGAAGCTTCTACTTTCGCGGGGGAAATCTCGGATTGCGGCGTAAATTCATCGTCCCGCCCGGCATTATCGGCGCAATGAACCGCGGTGATCAAATCGGCTCCCCGAAACTCTAAATCCTCCGGCAAAGCAGCATTATCTCGTGATCTCTAGATGGCCGTAGGGAAGGGCGGGGGGGGAGGAACGGCGTTGTCCGTTCTAACGAGTAATTACGACAGCCGTGTTAAGCATTTCTCGGGGGTTGCCCGCGACGCTCCGGCCGGTCCGAGAGGTGTGTACACGTTGGCGCGGCGGCACGGCTAATGGACCGCGGCAATAAAGCGGTCGGCGTTACATCGATTACAACTACGGTGGCCGGAAGTTTCCTGCGATCGGGCAATAACTCTAAATATCGGGCTATCGACCGCGCCGATGGTCGGCGGTGGCCCCGTTTCTCCGGGATTAGTTCCTGCGTGAATAACGCTCGACAGGTATCGCGTAGCCGATCGCAAGCTCGGAGCGATCCACCACCCGAAGAATTGTGTCCGAGAATTACCGATAACCAGCGACAGCCGACGCTTTTAGATAGTTGACTCTCCGCTTGCTCTACGGACAATTATTTTAACGTCGACGTAACGTGATCTACTATCGTTTCGCCGACAGGGCTCGATGGTGATCGATAACCTGGTGTCCCGGAAAAATAGCCGATCGCTAATTGAATGACGACGCTCTCCGACTGTCTCTTACGGAAATGTTATCTGGACGTTGAATCGGACGATCTTATCTTTTGAAAGCTTTTGCGATTCTAATGATATTTTTGACTGGCCCTTAATGTCGTTAATGTTTATGGATTTTCGTGATTGGAGGGTGGATTTTATGTACTTACGATAGGGATGGTGATATTTCTGAGAATGGAAATGTTGGAGGAATTTAATTGGCGTATTAATTTTAATTGTTGTAATGATCGATGGTTTAATTGTAACAAGGTTATTGTAATGTTTAATATTTTGAGGACAAAGTTTCGCAAGCGATTTTTTCGAGAAACATTCATTTGTTATTATCATTATTGTTTCGTAGTATAATTTAGTGTATATTAGTAATAATATCATGTTAGTAATAGTTATAGTGAGTTAGCAATATTTATAATTCAGTGCACATGATTTAGTAATATACATAATATAGTATATTAGTTATATTTGTACTTTAGTATATATGATTTGGTAATATTTCTATTTCACTGTATATGATTTAATAATATTTATAATTCAGTACAAATAGCTAACTTTAACAATCAAAATAGTGTGATTTGTCCAAATGCGTCACATTGTGCTTGGAGATACAACCGACTGGGCTGAAGGTGTGCGTCGAGTGCGTCGCACGATCTCGGTCACGATCCCGCGATCACGGCGGGGGTAGCGCCGCCCGGTCGGTTGACATTCGCGTGAGTTAAACAAACAAGAGAGCCTGGCCCGGGGGGTGCGGGCTCGGTGCTACTTCGTTGCACGTCCAAAGGGAGAGAGAGCCGGCCGCCCCCCGCGTCGGAGTTTCAATCGAGCGAACGTGGGCCGCGCGGCTCCCACGATTTTCCTCCTTCGTTTTTATTGGCCGCGCGGCCGTTTAAATAAGCCCGGCGCTGCGATAAGAATCGCAGGCGAAGTAAAATAAATTACATTCGTAATACCGGAGTGGCTAACCCTATTACCTCGAAGGCTGCGAGCGCTCGGGGTCCGACCACCGTGCCGCGGCCCTTTCTCTCTCTCTCTCTCTCTCTCTCTCTCTCTCTCTCTTCATCCCCCTCTGCACGACCCTTTCTTCCCTCGGCTTGCTCCCTTCTCCACTCTCCGCCGGAAATAGCGGAAACGGAACGGACTCCGCCGTCGGAACGACGAGATATTTTTTCTCAATTTCCTCCGGCCGACCACGCGGCGGAATCCCTTTTGATTTCGGCTTCTACGCGTTATTGCCTTCCCTTAAGGGCCTGCTCGAACGCCGACCTCTGGCGACGTCGAGTTTTTTCATATATTTTTCGAATATCGTTTTGGAGATCTGCCTTGTTACGTATAGTATGTGATAAGAATTATACTTGTCAGTGATCTGTGATGTATTATGTAATAAATAATGATAATAATATGTATTATATATATATATTTACATTTTATGTACATTATAATGAGAGTGTACTCCTTCACCAAGACCTTCGAGAATATCGCGAGTCCCAAAGGGTTGGAAACGCGAAAGTGTTTTCGCGCGCGGTTTCTATCATTTACTGACTATTTATAATAAAAAGTAATTAGTAAGTAATGGTACTTAAATTATAGTAAGTGATTACTAAGTAATAATAAGTAAATTATGGTAAGTGATTAGTAAGTAATAGTAAGTAAATTACAGTAAGCAATTACTCAGTAATAATAAGTAAATTATAGTAAGTAATTAGTAAATAATAGCAAGTAAATTATAGTAAGTAATTAGTAAGTAATAGTAAGTAAATTACAGTAATTATTTAGCAACTAATAGTATGTAAATTGTAGTAACTAATTAGTAAGTAATAATAAGTAAATTATAGTAACATACCTCGAAAAATCACGAGTTAAACGCACAAATAGCAAAAAGCAGCAGATACTATACTCCTTCGTCAAGACCTTCGAGAACACCGCGAAAAGGGCTGAAACCGCGAAAGTGTTTCTCGTGCGCAGTTTCGCTCCTCGGGGAAAAAGGATAAAAAGGAATAGAGAATCGAACGAGCGGCGCACGGGTGCCGTGCGTAGGGTCGCATGACAGAGGCCACGTAAGAGTGCCGGTCACGCGACAGCGATGTCATCCACCCGCGACACGGCGAAATGTCTTTATCACGGGAGCCGCTCTCGCGTAATGCTTCCGTGCCACGCGTTAAAGCCCGAGCAATTTTCTTCCCCGTGTCGCCACCCCCCGAAGACGGTCTCCTTCGAAGAGAGGGGGCAGGAGAGAGGGAGAGAGAGAGAGAGAGGAGGGACACATGGAAATTAATCGTCCGCGTGAAACGTCGTGATTAACGAGTGCGCCGCGACCCGAGCCATTAATCATTCTTTGGCACTGTTTGCCCCGGCAGTTGTTACACTCGCCGACCGTGATCGCGCGAGCGCACAAAGTATGTAGCAGCCGAAGAGCTCGAGAAAGAGAGAGAGAGACTGCTCGGACGTGTGTCCGGGTGGTTTGCGTCTCGTTTCGCATGGCCGGCCGGCGATTTTATTAATGTTGCTGCTACGAGGCAACCGAATTTCGGCGAAGTCGTTGCCCCCCGACGGTTAATTATCGGGGAACGACGTTGCTGGGAGTATTCGCAATTTTGGCACGATGTTCGGATATGGTATTGTATATATGTTCGGATATGATCAGGTAGTGTTTGTTTAATCGTGGAACGACGGTGTGGGGTGGCAGGCGATTAAAATCATTTTTAGATCGTGTAAATACCGTTGTAAATAAATATTGAAATATCGTGGTTTCTCGTATTTTAATTAAATTAAAATTGTAATACAATATAATTAAATTGTAAATATTACTAAATTATACATACTAAATTATAAATATTATTAAATTATATACAGTGAATTATAAATATTACTGAACCATAAATACTAAATTATAAATATAAGAAAGTTTACGTCCGAGTTATCGGTCGGCAAATTATTAAACCCTTTGCGCTCGATTAATGATTCTGTGGCGCCACTAAAAATTACTATACTATTATATTTAGATTATACTTAGACAGTACTCATTTATAATTAAAAATGGTTAAAATAACAAATATCGTACTTGCTAATAATCTCAATTTCCCATGCATAAATGGCAATAAATCGTATAAAATAAAAATACTTTAGCTCAAAAAACCTGTTCGAAATATACTGAAACATAGCTTCGAGTATAAAAAATTAAGATAGTAGCACAGCACGTCACCCGACGCGATCGAAAAGCAAATAAAGAAACGTGGTGCTCGTCCCGCATGGAATTACGATCGCGTGACTGTCAGTCGTCCATCCTTTCGGCGGGGAGGGGAGGTGGAGGGGCGTTTGAAAAACGGGGCTGCGATGGCTGGTCGAGTATCGGGCGTCGATGGTCAGCCATAACAATTGTCCCATTATTTGTCGCGAATCAATCGACGATGGTCGACAGGGGGGGGACAACAACGACGACAACGGACGAGCACGCGTTGCCCGAAAACGCGGTTCACGGGGGTTACGAGAGGCGGCTGTTTCGGGGGCCGAGGCGGTCGTTTCTTACGGGTTGTTAGCCCCCCGATCCAAGGAGCCATTACCGACATTACGTTATCTCGGCCGGGGCTCTGAATGTTATCGGGGCGCCGGGGAACGGAGCGAACGGCTCCCACCCCCTCCCCACCCGAGCTCTCCTCATCGAACGCCTCGCTGAGCTATTGCTCGAAAGCTCCCCGGAGAGATAATCTCGGTTGCATGACTCCGAGGCTCGTCATAAAGCACAGAGCCGAGCGCCCACCCTCCCCTCCTCCTCCTCCCCCGCCACCAGCAAGCGCAGGTTGAAAGACACGCGTGGAACTCCGACGGTGTCTGCGGGCGAGCTTTCAAAGGGCTCGGCGATCCTGGAAGGGAGCCTGTTCCCCGTCTCTTTTCCTCTTCACAAGCTCTTGCTATATGTACATGGCTATACCTCTCTCTTTAGAGCCCTCTTCCTTGTTGGATCTTTCTCTAGAGGTATGGATCTCTCTTTCTGGAGGTTTGGAGTTGCATGGATCCCTCTTTCTATCTTTTTGGATGTCTTCCTTCTATCTCTCTGGCTCTATCATTTTTTTCATGAATCTCTTTCTCTCTCTCTCTCTCTAGACCTCCCTAGGCCTCACTCTATTTATCTATCTATCACTCTATCTATTTATCTATCACTCTATCATTCTATTTATCATTCCATCCATTTATCTATATACCTATCTCTAACTCTCTATCTGACTTTTCCTCTCCCTCTCCCTCTATCTATGGATCTCTCCCTCTTTCTGGATCTCTTTCTTTCTCCCTCTAGCTCACTCTGTCACTGTTATTCTCCCTAACTCTTCCCATCCCTCTCTCTCATTCTCCCTATCTCTTTCTCTCTTTCTCCACCTCTGAATCTCTCTCCCCTGTCTCTCCCCCTCCCTCCGGCTCCCGCAGATTCTCGCACGGAAGAGATGATCGCTGGCGTTCGAAGGTTCGCGGCCGGGCCACCCTCCGGGCAGATGCGATCTGCTGCGTCCCCCCGCGCGGCGGCCCTACGCGCCCTCGTGTGTCGCGTTCACGCTGCCTTAACCACTTCGGTACGAGCGTCGACTATAGTCGACGGCCACCGATGAGCACGCACAGCCGAGTGTCGACTATAGTCGACGGCCGTGATATGAACGCACACGGCCGAGCATCGACTATAGTCGACTATAGTCGACTGCCAAGAACTTTTGCCTTACCTCTACAAATGCAGTGTTTACGTCCAGAAATACACATAAATAAGCTTTTCTCGTCAAAGATCTGTAAAAGAGCAAAACGGATTCACTGTCGATGCACGAAGTAGCATGCGCATGGTGAGTGCCGGCTGTGGGCACAGTTTCGTGGCCGATGCGCGCCGTACCGAAGTGGTTAAGTAAGACCGTTCTCGTGTCAATGCACGATGAATCCATCCAACCGGCCCTTATCTACACGACACGCCCCCGCAGGTATGTCCTGCGTGCACGTTACCGCTACCCCCATCTCTCTCTCTCTCTCTCCTCTCCCCCTCCCTGCGCCGTCTCCTCTTACATGATTTATGCCGGCCCGACACACCGACCCTCATCCCCCTCCTCCTCCTCCCTCCTCCAGGATCGTTATTATTGCGGTGTATCAGCAGTTTTGCCCGGCGAGTTTCCAGGATACTACGGGAACGATACGGAACGGGCCACTTGCGCGGAGTTATCGGGACGTGGATCCGCGTGCCGTGACAAATTCGGGGACCCGACGATCGTTCACGCCGGCCGAGCACGATCGACTGGCGATGAACGATGCCGCAGCAATGTTTAGGTAATTATGATAGGGATTGTTGTGTTGGATTATTTTAGGGTATTTTAGATTATTTTAGGGTATTTTAGGTTATTTCAAGGTATTTTAGATTATTTTAAATTGTTTTAGGTTAGTTTTGGTTATTTTAGATTGTTATTTTTTATCACTGTTTTAGATTATTCTAGGTTGTTTTAGAATATTATTTTAGATCACTTTTGGTTGTTTTAAATAATTATTAAGATTATTGTAGGTTATTTCAGATTATTTTAGACCATTTTTGAGTACTGTAGATTATTTAGAATTATTTCAGATTATTTTAGGTTATTTTAGATTATCTCAGACAATATTTGATTACTTCAGATTATTTAAAATTATTTAAAATCATTTCCGATTATTTTAAAATTATTTTGGTTATCTTAGACTATTATCGATTACTTTAGACTATTTAAAATTATTTTCAGATTGTCTTAAACAATTTTAGACTATTTTAGATCGCTTCAGATTATTTATTTACATTATCCCTTAGATATATTTAAACCATATTGCAACAACGATGTTTTAAGATACGCCGATCAAACCAGACTATATAAATCAATTAATCTCGATATTGGAACTTTGATGATTACTACCCATGAAATTGTTATCTTACGCTCCCGCGTACACGCTGCACATACACAAATCGTAATAACAATGCAATTCAATCACATTGTAATGCAATCGTGCTGTAATTCGATCGCATTGTAATTCGCAATTCGGATCTCCGTTATTACAATGTAATTCGTAATTCGGATATTCGTTCGATTAAATGGCAACATAATCCGTAATTTCAATCGGAATACAATAGCAAAATACGAAGTTATAATTACCTATTACCCGCGCCATTTCCTGTTCAACAACGAGGAGCTAGAATTACGTATGTTATATTGATAAATCGATTTCTTAATTCGTATAAAAATCAAAATGGCCGAAGTACGACGGCACGCGCGCGCGGTTCTTTCATTTTCGGCGAACAATCAATAACCTGTTAGCGGTCTAGCAACATTAATTACCGTTTCAATGCGTGATCGATACATACCGCGCCGGGTAGCGCAATCTATCTTTAATGTAATACCGTGTACAATGTCCGCCGGATCGCGATTTATTGTCTTATAATAACCGGACGCGCGCGTTTATTCGACAGAGACTCGAGCGAGATCGCTACGAAATAGGCTCGAGGAACCAATTGCCGTGCTATGTTAGCAGGATTTAAATTTCCTTTTTACTAATTACCCTTCGCGCCACCGAAAATTGTTACAACGCGTGGTGAGATTATTTTTATATTAACAAAGTTCAGATTTATAATTCCTAGAGATAAAATGTGCTTTGTTCTATAGAATGGAAGTTTTATAAATCGTAAAAATTATTCCAGATTATTATTTTTAGATTGTAAAGTGGCGTAGAGTGCAGAGGGTTAAGAAATGAATAGTTAATTGAGTTTAAATAAAAATATATTCTACATTTTATGCTTTATAAAAATTACTTTAAATTGCTCTGAATTTAAAGAGAAGGTCACGGTAAAGTTAAAATGCTTAAACTATAAAAAGACATAACTTTAAAGCACTTTAAATTTAAAAAAGGTCGCAGCAAAGTCAAACTACTCAAACTAAAAATCCATTAAATCCTTTAAATAAAAAAAGAAAGCCACAGTAATTGGTCCCACCACCCAGCAATTCCCCCTTCCAAAGTCAAGCACGATTTTCATTCCGTTCGGCGGCAAATACCGCGACCGCATTATAAATAATAAACCGTTCCCTGTTCCGTCGCCTTTTGTCACCGCCCCTCGGCTCCTTACGGTTTTCTAAAACGCCGTCCACGCCATTCTCCTCCGTTTTAGCCGGGGCAGTGAATAGAAAGGGTGGAATTGCGCCAAGCGGGACGGACGATTAAAGCGGAGTTCACGAACCCCGGGACATGGTTTCTGGTAGCAAAAAAAAACCCCAAGCCCCTCCGTGGAAACTTGGACTGTCCGCGCCGCTAATCAGCGGTTCTTTCGGTCGCGGTTTAATGTCGAAATAATACCAGATACGTTTCTCGGCCCCCGTAGAGAGGGGGGGGGGAGAGGGCGTAACGCTTGGCGCGAAGAACCGCGCGGTCGCGAGAAGATGGATCGTGTTTTCTGCTTCTGCGATAAATCATCGATGCCGTTGCTCACGTGCCGCCTTGTATCGCGCGGACTTTTTTTTCAGGCAGGAACAAGCATCCTTCTGGAGGAACATAAAGAGGGTGGAGATGATCTTGATACACGTGATATACTAATGCCGGCGATGCGTGTCGCGGCGAAGCTTGCAGCTTTTCGCGCAATTTGGGAGAGGGGGGCGATCGTTCGCGTGCGGTGTTCATGTTGACTTGGACGGATTTTATATAGTATCTGCCGGTGATGACGTCGTCGTTTCACGAATTTATTCGTTAATTTATTTATTAAATTCATCAGTTTCGTTACTATAATTAATAATTTAATTTAACTAGTTTCGTCGGATTTGTTGAACTTTTCATTAACTTCGACAATTCCATTAATTTCGTCAATTATGATGCTTTAATTGATTTAGCTAGTTTCGTAGTTTCATTGAACTATTTATCAATTTTGTTAATTTTTTACTATGATTTATTTAATTAATGCCATCACTTTCATTTGTCTTTGAAAATAAGTATATACTGTAATTCCATTACTTAGAAATTCAAGCCCATCATCAAGTCCGTTCGAATTTATTACATTGAAACTGTACTTCCAGTTAAATCATTTACCAATTATAGTAATCAAACGTGTAACTAATATACGATATAATTGAAAATTGCAAGCAGAATGCAACGCTGTTCCGTTCTACTTCGTCTCACTTCGTCTCACTTCGTCTCCCTTCTGCAGAAGTTACCTGATTGCGTTTCTACCCCTGCTTCACGGCGATCGCAATAGCGAGAGAGCAACAGAGAGAGAGAGAGAGAGAGAGAGAGAGGGATGGAAAGGGAGACAGCACTTAGCATTACAGATTGAATCACTTAGGCATAAAGCATAAACCGAAGTCGGTTGGGTCCGATCCGAGCAGCGCGCACGGCCGCGCCGGATCGATGCCGGCCCCGGTGTTTGCGTTCGTATGCCAATGTTGACCAACGGCCCCCGCGTCTTGAGTAATTAGAACGGATGACCCGTCGTCGTCTTCTTGCCGCGCGCGCGCCCGGCATAATGATTATTGATGTCGCGTAGGAGTAGCCCGCGTGCCACGGATCAACGCAGGTCGATCGGTCTTCGTCGCGTCCCCGTAGCGTCGCGTCACGCCCGAATCGGTGATAAAACGCAGCTCGATACGCGCCGCGGTGCCGCCGCCTTTCAAAGCGGCCTCGTCGATCAAAACGGCAACGGGACCAACGGCTGAAAGACGATCACGCGCGCGCCGTTGCGAAACGCAGAGATCAACGCGCCGTTGGTCAACTGCGAAACATTCCGCGTTATGAAACGATTCCCCGTCGGCGATCAATCTCAATTTCACGCCTCGCTCTCCTCAATCACGAATCCACTACCCTTCTACCCCCACCATTCCTTTTATACCGTATCTTCTGATAAATTTCGCATTTATCTGCGACGATGGAATGTGATGCGCAGAGCGATGTCACTCCTGCGTATTTCTTTCGTAAGGGGTAGTTTGCCAACGTTATGGCTAGTTTAGAGGTTATGTCAGATTATGACTGGATTAGAGGTTATGTCAGATTATGACTCGATTAAAGGTTATGTCAGATTATGACTGGATTAGAGGTTATGTCAGGTTATAACTCGATTAGAGGTTATGTCAAATTATGACTCGATTAAAGGTTATGTCAGATTATGACTGGATTTGAGGTTATGTCGAGGGTATGTCAGAGTTATGTCAGCGCTATGTCGTTGTTAAATGTTATGTCAGGTTATGTCAAGATCAAGTTAAAGTTATATCAAGTTTGTAGCTGTGATAGAGGTTATGTCTGGTGATGTCGATCGCCCCACAAATTAAACGAAACAACATCGCAGAAGACGCGGTAAAATGAAACGCGCCGGCCGCTAATACTAATCGCGACGATACGGGGGTGAGATTCGCTGAACCGTTGAGGGGAGGGGGGTGAGCAACGGAGCCGCCATTAATTCGCTGTAGCGAAGAGTGCGGGCAAGATTGCCGGAGTGTTTCGCCCGCGATTCAATATTCCCGGGCGCGGCCCGGAACAACTTGTTACAATGATAAATGCAAGAGTTTCGCCGGCGGAGGTGGCCGGCATTAAAAGTAATACTCCTGGTTCCACGCGTGATCGTATTTACCGGCGAAGTAAGGCCGGGCCGAACACGTTGTAGAATCTTCTGGTAAGAAGGGAGAGGGAGAGAGGGAGAGAGTCGCAGGCGTGACAGTGACAAATCGCCGCGAAAGATGGTACAATCGCATTATCGTGTGGTAAATCATAGTGATACTCCCGAAGATAGATCCGGCAGGCTTATTGCGCGTCGTTACTCGCGGCTCCCGTTGCCGAGGGGGTCATTACTCTCCAAGGAAATTCTATTATGCGAGCACCGCGGGCTTATCGAATGCTGACCCGCTAAAAAGAACGGCGTCGCTCGCCGGCTTCCGTTTCCGGGCGAAACAGCTTCGATCTGCTTCGAGATGGAGGTCTTCGAATACTCGGCGCAGTAGAACCGAATTTAATTCTCTGCAAAGGATCGTACCGTCTAAAATTCATTCACTTATTTATTTATAATCTCTTCTATAACAAAACCTCTTTTTACCCACATACATGAATAAATAAATCGTCAATTATCATTAAAGAACTACTTAAACTCTCAGAAGCAAAGTTAAGGGATGAAATTTTGATCCGATAATTATCAATGTTTCAATCGCTGTCGTCTCGTTAAAAAAGATCGCACACAGATGAATCTTCCCTCGCCTCAAAGAGCAGGGTCTCTACATTTTTTTCACTCATGCTCAATTTCATCTCGACGTGTTCTTTCGCTCGGATGCCGGCCGAAAATGTGAAGGCACTTTCATTTCGCACGAATCTCTTTTTTTTCTTCGAGCTAGACTTCGGGTCCGCGGACCAACTTCAAACGTCTGCAACGGAGTTTAATCATTTTTTTCGGGAGTTCCTTTCTGTAAGGAGAGATCAAAGCGGAGGGCCTCCCCTTTGCGACGACCGTCTGAAAGTTCGCGTGCGATTTTTTTACCGGATGTTAGGGCGGCTCAGACATTGGCTATTTTTCGGGTGAAAGCTGACGACGATATTGGCATCGTTATCGTTGTATGTATAGTATATGTAACACGTGTTATCACTTGGAAAATTTTGGTTATTGAGAAACTGATTGGATTGTTTTATGTTCTTTTTTGTACTGTACAATTTTTATTAAAATACTTTGTTGGTATTTTTTATCGTCTTTTTGTTATTTAAATATATGTGGACACAGTGCTTCGACAATTCGTTTGAAATGATGGCTAGGTACATTTTCTATGTTTTTAGATATATTTTTGTGAATTAATAATACAATGTGTGTGTTACTAGATCGTTAATTCATGTATAAAATTAATTTTATTGGTACTTTTATATGGTGTGTCAAGCAGGTTTTAATGCTTTGATCCGCTCCGAAAATTCGTTCACCGTGACAGCCACCCCCGCAGACACCATGAACGAGCCGGATCCCCGACCTTCCACCCCCGACCGGGCCACTCGGCGGGACCAGGCCGGCCGCTACAAGAGACTTCGAGGGTAAATGGTCCCCATTGTACTTTTAAACGCCCCTGCCGCGCGCTGACTTCGAGAACCGCGTCCCTCCGTCACCCGACGACGACATTCAGCCTCGTCTTTCGCCCTCGCAAACCCACCCACACCCCCCGGGCCGGTCCTCCGCGATTATTCAGCGATGACAAACGACTATCCTGTCCTGCGAGGGGTCCCATGCATCCCCGGACTGCTACGCCTGTTACCTGCGCCCACCTCCGCGAGAGATTCCACGTCCACCTCTCTTCGTGCTCTTAGCCCACCCCCTGGCCCCAACCCTGTCCAACGCTCGCCTTATTTTTGCCCTGGCGGATGATAAATTGGCGAGGAGTCTCCGCGAGTCGAGACACCCGGAAAAAGAGGCCCGAATAGGCGGAAACAGCGCGAGGATCGAGGAAAGCTGGATACGGAGGAAAATGGTGATTTAGTTAGTAGGTATAGGATGGTCTTGATTAATAAGAGCAATCGATGACAGACGCTGCGATATATGCGTTTTGGTTAATTTATAGAGTTTCAAAAATTAGGTTATTAGGACTATATTATGGTATTAGGAATATATTAGGACTTTGATTATTTAGACGAAGGTTGGAGTAGCGGTGCTGGAGCTTAATGAAATGTTAATTCTCAAGCAAGAGTGCATTTTAGTTTAATTTAATTCAACATCGTTCTTTTCATTCGCTTAATTCAATAAAACTCATTTAAGTCTCATAACTCGCTAGAATTCATTTCATTCCTTTAACTTAACATAATGCTTTCAATTCAGTTAACTTCGTTTCATTCGTTTACTTAATTCAATGGCTCCGACCGCAAAGGGTTAATAACAAAATTATTTCTAGAACGCGCTATAACAATTTTACTGGCGCCTCAGAGTCACCGTTCCATTGCAAAGGGTTAAGAGAACGTGTTAGACTACTCGTCCGATCGGCAAGACCGCGGATCCCCTTAATCAGGAGGAACGCGACGCGACGCCTCTCGCCGTCGCGACGCCGCGCACCTCCGTAAAGGGAAGAAGCCATAAATCTCGCGGCGCCGGCGACTTCATAAATCTAATTGGGGGAGGAGGGGGTCCCTTATTATTTCCAGACAGCCCGGCTGAGATACTGTTAACGAGAAAAGGGAACACCGGGCTAACAAGGCACCTGAACATTCCGGACACGCGTTAGAGCTGCTAGTTCAGCGCGCGCGCGAGAGAGAGAGAGAGGGGGGGGGGACGTACGCGACGGAAACGATAGGACGTTCGTTCCGAATTGGACCGTGCGAGTGAAACTGGGTGCGCGCTGGAATTCGCATCGCCCGGCACCCTTGTAATTGGTCCCGCTTAAGCTGCGAAATTATGCAAACAACGGGTCCGTCGCGCAAAAACACGCCGTCCTCGAGAAGGCGGATGAGGATACGTCCTCGAGAAGGAAACTGCGTCCGCGTCCTCCTGACGGGGAGGAAGACGTCTATATATACAAACTACTAACTATATTATCGCAGATAACAAAACTACCATAACTAAATAATCTGAGATAGATATATACAAGAGTTTCATATAATAATAATAATAATAACAAAAACATTATAAATACAATAGTTCTTGCGTAATCATGTCCCAATGTCAAAGCGTCGCGAACCACCCCCCAACCTCCCCCGCAGTCGCAATCCTCTAGGGGCGTGCACAGGGATTTTTTTATACCGCCGGGGGGGGGGGGGGGGAGAGGGCGAGAGCAGAATGGCCGACAATAGGAGCCGTAGGAGGGTGGTAGGTCGATGGACGAAAGAAAGGCTGGCAAGTACGAAGAGAAATGACGGTAAACGTCTCTGGATCCCGGTTGCCGCGGGTTTTATGGATCCGAACGCGCACACACACAGCCCGCGCACCACCGGCGACGAATTTATACACGCGCACGTATACACACACGCGCGGAGACCACCGCCGCGGCGCGTTCACGGCTGAGAAAGAAAAGGCCTTAAATTGCAACGGGGCTCCTCTCCTACGGCCGTTATCGCCGATAGAATCGTCAACGACGATCGACGACGATCACCTGACTCTTGATTCCACGGCACCCGGGGCTCTCTCTCTCTCTCTCTCTCTCTCTCTCTCTCTCTCTGATGGGACGCCGCCGAATGCCAGACCCTTCTGAAAGACCGTGCGGAATCAAACTCCATTTTTGCCGCGGGAAAATCTTAACTCTCGACCCCCTCGTCAGTTCTGCTACGATTTTCGAACTTAATTTCTCCCTTGATGCCATTCGCGTTCGCTCGGCGATGGAAAATCGATACGCGGTGGAAAGATAAACAATTCGGGGTGCGGAGATAGGGGTGGCGAGGCAAGGGAATTTTAAAATAGAGTTTATTTGGTAGCATTAAAAGAGGGGTTGTGAATTGTGAATTGTGCATGATGTGTTGGTTTGAGGAGGCTTTGTTTTTTTTAGAGATGTTCCGAGTGTTGGATAAAGGGCCTAAGAATGGCTTCGAAATGGTATAGGAATCTTGTGGTGGGAGTAGTGACGTATTTAGGGGTGTTTTAGATGGCTTTGAAATGACTTTTAGATGTCTTTTGGATGTCTTTAAATTGTCCTTTAGACGTCTTTTAGATGTCTTTAAAATATTCTCAACCAAGGATAATCGTCAACCGAGTGTCACGAATTGAAACGCATCGCAAGACAAGGGGTTGCATCGTCTCGAGAGCGACGATTTGACAAAAATTAACAATTTACTATACCATTCGGCCGATTTAACTCGGCAGATATTGAATAATTAATTCACCGTCAACCGAGTGTCACGAATCGAAACGAGTCGCAGGACAAAGGGTTACACCGTCTCGAGAGCGACGATTTGACAAAGGCGGCGCCAAATTGGAGCAAGTCCGCCATAAAAAAGCGATCGAGCCCGACGAGAGAGGGTGAGATCCCGTTAGGGTTCTAAACGCGTCGTAAACTTCTGGGCGGTTTCGAGATCCTCGACGACACGCCGGAAGGCCGTTGTAAGCATTGTCGCCGCGGGTTTATATGATGGATGGACGAAAGGAATGCCGCGCGGGGGGGGTTCTGTCGCGCGTTGATTCCGGGGTGGTGGCGGTGACGGTGGCCCGGGCCCTTAAAAAGAGGGCTGCGGGATAAACTCGGAGTAATTTGTCACTGGGCCGGCGACTCCTTTACGACACGAGGACACGCCCATCCTCGTGCCCGGCAAAAAGCCCCGGGGGCCGAGGTCTCTTGCCTTCCCTCGCCTGTCGCGCGCGGAGGGAGGATCGCGAGATACGAGGCGACCGCCCGCGGCGTCTAACGATGAAAAACCGACTTCGTTCCGCGCGGTACGCTCGCGTAATTTCCACCGGCTGCGGGGACCTCGTCGCGATGCACTTCGCATTGATTTGGAACTTCGCATTCGCGCCCTTAGACAATGGTACACCCTTTTCTGGCTGGTCGAGTTGCTTCCAATTTTGAAGCAAGATTCGAGAAGCTGTTTTCTGCGACCGTGATCGAATGACAGTCGATCCTTCACGGTGGAACCCTGTATGTCCTTCTCTGAACCCTTTTATGCTTTTATAAGACGTGGTTTTGTATAACGCAATGAAAAGATTTAATTTTCTTTATTTATATGTATGGAAATGGAAATAAGCGTAGAATAAGTCTTTGATCAAAATTGAGCAACTTTGACTCAAGATAACTTTTTAACAAATTTTCGTAGGATGATCAACTTTATCTCAAATTAAAGCTTGAAGTCTCTACTTTATTACTCTGTTTCTCGATTTTAAGTTCAATACATCTTTATCACTGTAATTATTTTAATTATGAGGCCCAATTTGTCACATCGAAAATTCACAAGTTTGACAAAATATCCGTGACCTATAAATTAGACAATTTTTATCTCGCACAAAAATCCTCGGCCCAGTCATAACACTTTCGTAAAACCTTCTTAAAACTTCAAAATCGAAGTAAAATATATTATCTCAGTTCCACGGTTTTACAACTACGAAAATATTTTCGGAATTCGTGAAGCCAAAGACGGAAGACCAGTGGAGCACCGAGAGAAGAAGAATAATTTCCCCCGGCCAGGCTATCAGAAGACGGATCAAATTCTCTGGTACACATTTGGCAGCGAGCTACCCCGACACTTCCAGTCGAGGCGATCGTAAACCACCACCCGTAGACCGTAGGAGTCTAACGATCCGACTTTCGTCACCGTGGAAAATCCGGAATCGGTTTGCTGGGAACGCGGCGAGGACCGATTCGTTCCTCCATCGGAACGAAAACGCCATAATCCGGAGCGGAGGGGGGGAGCACGACCTTTCGACTCCGTGGCGGAATCCGGCGGAGAGTCACCGGTCCCCGATTGACAATAGGTCACAGGACAGCGGGCTTAACCCGCAAGTTTATACCGAGTTTATCTTCTGCGAACGAGAGGGACGGGTTCGAACCGGGCGTAGCTTGCTCTGGCAAAGCGGCGGCGATTCCCTCCCGTAAACCCCCCCCCCTGCCTCCGCCTCGTCGCCGATAACGATCCGTGGGCGAATCGAACGCCGGGGGAAAACCGGTTGTTTGTCGCTCTGGCCGATCCGCCGTGCGCCACCCACGCCGTTGTCTCAACGGCGCGGAGTCTAATGCCCGCGCAGTTTAAGGAAAACGGAACTTTCGCGAAAGTTCCGGGGCGTCACGTGCAGCGGTTTACGGTGATCTACGGCCAACGGGACGAAAGTTTCGCGGATCGCGCCGCGCGATCTCTGAGTGGCCCCCTTTCTGTTCCGCGATCTCACGGCGGCTCTTTCGGTGATTTTATTTCGTGATTCTCTTTTGGGGATCTTCTCTTGGTGATTCTCTCGCGTTGGTTCTTTAGCGCCGATTTTCTTGTGATGACATTTTAGTGGGGACTTTTTGGTGTCGAATTCTAAGCGTTGATTTTTTAGCGCTGATTCTATCGCGTCGATTCTATGGCGTGCCGATTTCATGGCGTTCAGTCTGTCGCGTTGACTCTTTAGCACCGATTCCATGACGTTGATTCCTATGGGGTGCTGATTCCACAGCGTTGGTTCCATGGTGCGCCGATTCCATGGTGCGCTGATTCTATGGTGCGCTGATTCTATGGTGTGCCGATTCTATGGTGCGTTGATTCTATGGTGTGCCGATTCTATGGTGCGCCGATTCTATGGTGTGCCGATTCTATGGTGCGCCGATTCCATAGCTTCGATTTCATGGTGTGCCGAATCTATGGTGCGCCGATTCTATGGTGTGCCGATTCTCTCGCACCAATTCCATAACGCGCTGAATCTATGGTGCGCAGATTCCATAGCGTCGATTCCATAGCTTCGATTCCATGGCGTGCCGATTCTATGGTGTGCCGATTTTATGACGCGCTGGTTCTATGGTGCGCAGATCCCATAGCGTCGCCTTTTGGCACCGATTCTCCTATTCCCTCTTACACCTATTATCTCGCACCGAAAAATTAACTATACTAAACGACAGCATTATCTATACAAGATAAGCGCCCGTTCGTTCGTCTTGCGGCCGACGACGAGAAGGATCGGCCATTATTAAAATGTCGCGATACGGTGACGGCCGATAATCTAAACTCGGCGATATATGTATATCAACGGCCCGGCAACCAGGAAAGCCTCTTATCTACTAGGCGAAGAATTAGAACACCGGGGATTTCCGGCGGAAAAGGATTCGATCGGGGATTAACGGAGAGGGAGAGAGAGAGACCCTGATCCGAGCGATCAACGAGAGCTCCGTGTTTCGATCTCTCCTGACTCGCTCGAGCGTGATAGCGGCGTCGATCGTGGTTGTCGGTCGATATTTACTTTTTCACGTTGGTGAATCTTCAAATTCCATCTTGATTATAATCTTTAAGTACCATACTGATTATTGTTATATTATTGTATAGAGGATGGTTGCAGTTTACTAAATGTTTAGATTTTGGAATGATTCGAGGACTTGGATTTTGGGGAATTTTGTAAATAGAATTGTTTGTCAGATATAGTAATATTTATCTGAAATTTGTTATAATTCCTGTCTTTCCACGACCTATAGTATCCTATAACGTCACCCTTTAAAGACCTAGAGTCTTTTAATTCTTCTGCTCTTCCAGCACCGGCAGCCTTTTAGGACCTAGAGTATGCCATGAATATGCGAAATCTGAAATGCTCGGACGAAAAACAGCATTTCCAAACTGCAACACGGTGTTGTCTCAACGAGAGCCAGATACACCAATAAAATACGCAACAATGAAAGTCATAAAATACGACACAAATGAAACAGATGTCTAGAGTGTTTTTGAACATTGAAATCCTGCGCAGCCAGGAACATCTTTCACACTCTAGGAAAAGTCTACGAGGATAAAAATGACTCCAACTACTTCCTACAGAAATTTGGCCACACGCACTATAGTACGTACAGTACGATCTATATCGCATGGCGCACACATCCGCCCGGCCGATAGAGAGTCGCGCCGGTGTTGGAGTCGTGTGTCTCTCTGGTTACGTGTGCCGGGGAACTGCGCGCGGAGCTGGTCCTACGCCCCGGGAGACCAGGGTCCGGACCCGGGTATCGGTGTTAACGTCTCAGTGGACACGCCGTGCCGCGCTGTCCGCTCTAACCGATAACGTTGCCAACTCGTTAGAAATGAATGGCCGGCCCGGGGGGGCAGGTACTGCCAGAGGGATCAGAGAGAGAGAGAGAAGGAGGGAGTGACAATCGGAGGGGAGAAGATCCCCGCGGCCCGCCGTCGCGCTCACGGAACACGCGACTTTGTCCGGCTACTTCGTCCTCAATTACTTCGATACCCCCGTAATTAATCTCGAGAGCGTGGAAGGCGGCCACCGCCTAGACCCCTCGTTACAACGAGTAGATCTATCCGGCTAAAGGGCTGGATAAAAGCGTGCCGATGCGCCCGGAGACTGGGAGAGGGACCGACAGAGGCGGACAGAGAGATGGAGAGACTGAGAGAGAAATATGGAGAGAAAGATAGAGACTGAGAGAGAAATATAGATGGAGCGAGAGATAGATAGAGACCGAGAGAGAAATATAGATAGAATGAAAGATAGAGAAAGAGCAAGAGGGAAATATAGACAGAGCGAGAGGTAGAAAAAGAGCAAGAGGGAAATATAGACAGCGCGAGAGGTAGAGACAAACCAAGAGAGAAATATAGACAGAATGAGAGATAGAGAAAGAGCAAGAGGGAAATATAGACCGAGCGAGAGGTAGAGACAAACCAAGAGAGAAATATAGACAGAATGAGAGATAGAGAAAGAGCAAGAGGGAAATATAGACAGAGCGAGAGGTAGAGACAAACCAAGAGAGAAATATAGACAGAGCGAGAAATATACATACATACATATTTATACTATATGGCCCTTAACACATTGATGACCGGTGACGAGTTAACTCGTGTTCTAATGCCTAGACGTTGTAAAGTTGCTGGTCAGCAATGTGTTAACGTCTCCTAAGTCACCCAGAAGCCAAAAACCTAGGCTCACTTCCCTTAACGTCTCTCCATACTTTGACGAGTCTGGCATGCGACGAGAATTTCTAATAATAATTTCTATAGCGCGACTGTTGTTCCATTGTTTTAATTCAAATAAAATTCTAATCTCTTCTTATCAATTTTTAACCCTCCTAGTGCCCTAGGGCCGATATATCGGCTCGCGCTGCACTGCCGAAAAGTGCCTTATACTTATACCTTTCTTATTTATATAATTTCCAATGAATATAGAAAAATTGGCGTACCTGTTCCATTTTCAATTTCGTCCTTAATACTTTGCTTTTTGAATTATGTAAATATTGCCTTTCTCCAAATCCTAGTAAAACTGTGAAATTTGGCTTTTTCGCCCGGCACTAAGAGGGTTAAACATTAAAGCGACTATAGGCTTGCGACAAATCTAAATAATCTCTCTTCTTCTTAGAACATATTACAATCGAATCCAATCAATCGTTACAGCTAGGAAGAAGATGTTACGGCAAAGGGTTAAAAGTTGGCCCAGGAAAGACTGTTCCACTCCCTCGTTCGATGTTTATGAGCGCATCTGGCCCCGTCCTCGCCACTCGTTACGCGGTCCGCGCGTCACAACCCTCTCGCGACCGGCGTCATCCCCGCGAGCCTGCCAACGAATGGAAAACAAGCGGCGCGACGGAATTCGCCGGGTTCGTTAGAGCGAGAGCCCAGGGGCCGCTGGTATAATGGCTCGCGGTCATCTGCCGAGGACTGTCCCGCGTGCGGACTGTCCGCGCGCGCGCGAAACCGCGACGCAAACACAATTCTCGCGCGTACGCCCCGGGAAATTTGGTATGCAAAAGAAGAGGAGAAATATACGCGAGCTCGGGCGGGGGGGAGGGTACCGCGTTCGGCTCGGCTCTGCTCGACGAACAAGCGTACTGTTACCGGTCGCCGCTTGCCCGGGGGTCGCCGCATCCTCCGGGATAATTGGGGACGAGCAGGAAGCGTGTGCGCCCCTCTTATTCGCAATTGCGGCGTCGCGCGAAAAATATAAATATTTAGATCTCTTTCAGGAGGCTCCGACGCCGGCGGAGCGGCTCGCGTGACTGATGACGCGGCGGGGATGAATCCCGAATGCACTATGCGGGTCCGCGAAATAACGCGCTCTTCCTACCGAGATGCAAAGATCCTCGGGCTGCTTCCAGCCGACGTTGACGCGTTATGGAAATGAAGGGTTCAGGGGTTCGGAATAATGGGACGGTGTGTAGATCAGGGGTTCGTTCTGGTCAGATATTGTTTAAGAAATCTTGTCGTTAGGAGCGGAAATTTTTGGTCCTGCTTCGAGGCTACTCTAAACCCTTTGACGTGCAAACTGGAATTTGATGCATTTAGAAATGCACCGTTTAATTTGGCTTCAATAAAATGTTACGTGCAAACTTCAAAAGAGAATACGTTTGAAAGTTAGGCTCCGGATACAACGGCTAACCATGCCAGCAAATCGTCGACATTAAAGTGCGGCGCACGGAGACGGCGCGCCACGGCAATCAATCAGACGCAACAGCGCGCATCATTCTGTCCCCGGCCGTGCCCGCCGACCGAGATTAATTGCCGAACGCGCCGCCGACGTAGAAACATCGTGTAGACACCGGCCGCGTACATTTTCCGCGGCGACGCGATCCTCCGCCGTCGCGAGAACGCGCGAACTTTACGACCCACGGCGACGAACACCGTGTCGAAGCGTTTCCTCCGAGAACGAGGGTGGAGGATGTGGGAGGGAGGATGTGACGGCGGATAGCGAACGGCAGGAATCCCGGGACGGCGTTATTATCTGTTTCGAAAGTTCCCCCGTTCCCCGTCTTTTATTACACGAAAATATCGGAGGAGCGGCTAAACCAAGTAGATAAGTTGGGAGTCTATTTTACGAGCGGCACCATATTGCGGATTTTCCCTGGCGCGGGAATACCCTCTCTCTCTCTCTCTCTCTTCTACGATTCGCGGAAGAGAGCTCGTTCCGCGGGAATCCGCGTGCCCGGATTGAAAATCTCGGATCCTCAAAGCGGCTGACAAACGCCCCTCCGCCGAAGTTACGGATCGGCTGCGGAGAAATCCGACGCGACCGAGGAGTCGCTCGAACTGGAGGCAACGCATTACCGAAACGAACCGGAGGGACCGCCGTACGAGAGGCGCGCGGTCTCCGCGAAAAGTAGCTGCGAACGTTTCCCGTATCGATCTGGGCGAGTGGTTTTCGCTTTCGATGATTTGGGCTGTCGTTTGCGAACGCGATGGCGCATGGTGCTTGGAATTATATAAAAAAAGACCATAAATGATCTACTTATTTTTATTTTCCATAATATATTAGTAATTATCTGCTAAAATATTTATTTTAAAACAGTTAAAATTAACTTTTTTTAAAACAATTAAAACAAGGTTTTTGACCCCAAACCTAGGAAACAGAAAAATATCTCTGGTCTATTGTTCTCGACGAATGAAATGAAACGTCCAAGTAATTTTGCTCGACCGTGTTTCCAATTTCATTAAGAACCCATAAGATCAACGCCTGCTCGGACTCCCATAACTTCCAGTTCCAAGGGGACCTATTCACCATGCCCTAATCGGCCCTGTTTGCGAGGCTCTCGGACGCAAGGCTGGAACTCTCCGCGAGCCGGTGGAAACCACCACCACCACCACCACCTCCAGCCCCCGGGTCAAAGATTGAAGGATCGATGGCGTGGGCCGAGAGGGTTGGCGCGCAGATTAAAATGGTGTCTCTAGCTAGGGCCGTAGGGTTTAGCCGCGCGGATAGACATTCATCTCCCGTTTTACCTCGGTCTCTCTTTCGCACCTCGTGCCCCACGATCTATATGTGTGTGTGTGTGTTGTTCGACTGTTCACCGTCCCGTACGCATCAACGTTGCTGCCGCTGCTGCTGCTGCTGCTGCTGCTCTGGTTCTTTCTCGTCGGACGAACGGGGTGTATATGGAGGTTGGCGTTCCGCCAGAGAGCAGCAATATTGTAGCAGCAGGCAACCCCGGGGAATCTCGTGACTCTCCGAACCGACCCCGCTGGCATTCTACCTACCTACCTACCACCCTCTAAACCCTGTATGCGCACATGCACGCCACCGTGTAACGGTTACTGCCTGAGAGGAGCGGAGAGATGGATAGATAAATACGGGGTGGGAGAGAGACGAATGGAGAGAGAAGGAGAAGGAATAGAGAGATAGATGGATAAATGGAGAGAGAAATACAGCCGCAGTGAGAGAGAGAGAGAGGGAGAGAGAGAGACTGAGGCAGAAACAGTGAGAGTGAGAGAGAGAGAGAGAGAGAGAAGTAGAGAAATAGACTGATAGATAAATAGAGAGAAAATACAGACACACACAAAGAGAGAGGGAGAGTGAGAGAGAGAGAGAGAGAGAGGGAGATGGAGACATAGCCTGATGGGTAAATAGAGAGAAATATAGGCACAGAGAGAGAGACAATCAGGCAGACAAACAGAGCGAAAGATAAAGAGAGAACCAGAGAAAGAGAGAGAGCGAGAGAGAACAAGAGAGAGGGTAGCGAAGGTACCCGATATCATACCGTCTTACTTACTAAGCACTAGGGCCGATCGCCTCGACACCCTCTCACCCTCCCTCTCCAACCCCCCTTCTCTCTCTCTCTCTCTCTCTCTCTCTCTCTTTCTCTTGCGCCCCTCGCTTTCTCCGTGGTTCTGCCAGCCTGATTTATAGCCGGCGGTGTAATATACTGTTTTAAAGGCGACGTTGTCGGAGAGGAATCTCGATGGATGTCGGGAAGCATCGTCCGCAGCGGCACTTCCGGCCGCGGGACCACCGCTCGGCTGAGGATGCCTTCTCGCAGGAAGTCGTTATCGGTCCCGTCCGTGTGTGCATTAATGCACGCGCACGCGGGGATCCGCGCGCGCGCGCGCGCGGCCTCTTTTCAAGCAATAATGCACGCTATAAAGATGATGTATGCCGCCGCTAACGCCGGTTTATACCGACGGCGAATCTTTCCTTCGACCCCTGATGCTACTACAACCCGTGACGAATGCCGCCTCCGATCTAATTTCCTATCGTATAACATCGTCAACGGCGATCCGGTGGTATGTATATTCTTGTCTGATTCATTGTCCGATTCGACGACGGCGAGAGATAGTCAAGATATTGTCAGAATATTGTCAGAATATTGTCAGAAATAGTCAGAATGTTGTCAAAAATAGTCAGAATATTGTTAAAATATTGTCAAAATATTGTCAAAAATAGTCAGAATATTGTCAAAATATTGTCAGAAATAGTCAGAATATTGTCAAAATATTGTAAGAAATAGTCAGAATATAGTCAAAATATTGTCAGAAATAGTCAGAATATTGTCACAATATTGTCAGGATATTGTCAGGATATTGTCAAGATATTGTCAAAATATTGTCAGAAATAGTCAGAATATTGTCAAAATATTGTCAGGATATTGTCAGGATATTGTCAAGATATTGTCAAGATATTGTCAGAAATAGTCAGGATATTGCCAAAATATTGTAAAAAATAGTAGCTTTGGATAATTGTTATTTTAGAAGAAAAAGGAATAATTGTTGGTGAGTATGTAGTTGTTTGTGGAGGCATGGAGGTTGTAGGGTATGTTACAGTGAATTGCAGTTGGGCGTAAGTCAATGGATTAATGATTAATGATTATGGTTAATGTGGTATCGTGTGCATGATCGATGACTGCGGTCAGGAAGCGATTAAGTAGTAATGATTTACGGAGCACTTGAGGAATTTAAGGGAATGTGATCGTTGGTTATGGTTGAAGTTGGAATTATTAATTATTTGGCGATTGCTTTGTATAATAATCGTGTAATAATGGCGCAATAATCATTTAATAATCATATAGTATGATATTAATATAAATATAAATATTACATTAACATATTAATATTATATTATATATTATAAAAAGCATATCCAATCTCGATAGCACATACCAGGAAAGATAAATTAATCATTAATAATTACAGATCACTGCTGACAATTTACAAAATACCAAACACAACTTCAAATCTTAACTCAATCCACGTTAAACTGATCAACGATTACACTTGCCCTAATTAATATAAACCCTAATTAGATTCACAATAAATTACAACCACCACGATAAATTAAAACCAACCGTTTCCTAATTCCAAGACATTCGCAAAAATGAGTCCAGAAGACGTACAGAGTGTCGAAACGCGATCATCCACGGTTTAATCAAGCCCTAAAATCTAATCGAGCCCCGGATAACCCATAGCGGAATCAAACTGGCGATTCGTTTCCCCGCGAGCACCGAAGTTGGGCCGGCGGAATAGCAGGATGGAGCAATCGGGCGGGGTCGGATCCGGATTTGAATTCTAATTCGGAAACGGCGGAGGCCGGGTGCCGGTTTCCGTCGCGGCCGGCTACGAAGACGGTAACCATTGGTCGCGTGTCGATCCCAATGACGCGCGACGGCGACGGCGGTCCGCAGGTCGGGAAGTAAAGGGGTTTCCCGTCGGACGCAAAATGGTTTTTAATATTCCCGGATCGGCTGCCGGCCGGATCCTATCGGATCGGATCGGACGGAATCGGATCGGTGCGCGGCACGTGACGCGAAAAAGGAGAGACTCTCGTAGTCGGCCCCCGCTCGGCTCTCTCTCTCTCTCTCTCTCTCTCTCTCTCTCTCTCTCTCTCTCTCTCTGGCTCGTGCTCGACGGAGCGGAATCGATATTGTTCCTCGCGAGGGCCGGCGCTACGGCCGGAACCACGTCGTCGTCGTCTTATTCCCTTCCTCTCTCTCTCTCTCTTCTAAGTTTTTGAATTTCGCCGTGGAATATATTCGCCCGATTTACAGAACCGTGCCGAACTAGAGGCTGCCTAGCGCGCTCTTTGTTTGCGAAATCTTAAATCGGGGGGAGGGATTCCTTGTGTACATACAGACGACGGTATTTTCCCCGCGAAGTCGCCCCCGCCGCCGTCCGATTGGAAATCGATATTCCGCCGGCCGTCGGCAGAATTGAATCGAAAGTTTTCGCGAGCGCGCGAGACAAGGAACCGCGCGGAGACCTCGATAAACTGACAAATCTGTCTCTGCCCGTCCCCGGTTTTTTCGAAAAAGTTTCGCGCGCGAGAGATTCGGCCCGGCCGGAGCCGCGGGCGCATAATTTACTCGCGGTCGCGGGAATACTACTTACGACCGCTGTTTTCCGCCGGGGATTGGCTGTTTCGCTCGAGTTGCGGAATCTCGCGGTGAGAATGGAGTTTTATTGGACACCGTGCCACTTGGTCAAACGGAACTGATTCGAGTGTAATGAGATTTTCGCACGATCTTCATTGTTATTTTATGATCGATAAAAAAGAAATTCTTCACATTCGAAGACGGTTCGATGGTATGTTATATAGTGTTATTTATTTATTTATTTATTCGGAAAAGAAGAATGATCGATTCGAAGACGGTTCGATGGTATATTACACAATATTTTTCATTTATTTATTCAGAAAAAAATAATGATCGATTCGAAGACGGTTCGATGGTATATTACATAGTATATTTTATTTATTTATTAAACTGCGCTAACTCTGTATGCGATATTAAAGAAAAAGTAAATAATAAATGTTACATACAGTGATTACTGTTAACCCTTTCCACTTAAATGGTGACTCTGAAACACCACTAAAATTGTGACAGAACATTCCAAAATAATTTTTATATTATGAAAAGTTAGATCTCAAAAAATTATTGAAAGTATAACCGTCGTTGCATGAATATACTAGATTGAATTTCGTATGAATAAAATACGTTTTGCAATATGAAATGGCAACGATATATGTCGGAAAAGTTATTTTCCGAAATAGTATAACAATTTTTAGGGGCGCCTCGGAGTCGGAGTGCAAAGGGTTAAAAGAAAAAGCGTGGAACCGGTCGTTTGGACCGACTCGGTAGATTTAGCGTTAAACGATCGAATGACCGGTCGGCGAAGCGTTGAGCGCGCTCCTGAGATTTCCCAGGGATCCGTGAAAGGGTTAGGAAGCGCGAGAAGGGCGCACGTTCCGCGTCGCGATATCGATTTCGTTCGGCGAGTGATTTTCACTCACGGACTCCGAAGAGTTTTCTCGATCGCCGCGCGCCGCGCGCTCTCGACTTGTTTCCATTCATCCCGCCAGCAATTTGCACGGGGAACGGGTAATCCGATTCGATGGACGCTTTGCCGCATCTCATGGTAATTTCCATACGTGGATTCTCTTACAATGTTGCCGGACAAGGACTTTCACGAGATTATGCCCGTAGCCGAGTGCTGTTCGGGAATTTTATCCCCCCCGGGAATCCGCGGCGCGTTGCTCGGCGAGTGTTTTCTCTTCTTTTTGCGTTTAACCCTTTCGATACGAATGCCGGATGGATCCGGCGTCCGTGAGGCGATCGGTATGGACGAGTGTCGGATATGGCGTCCATGGGATGATCGGTGTAAGTAACAGAATTTTAAATAAATATATTTATCAATATTTTGTATAAATATTTGTTAATATTTTATATAAATACCTCTGAATTTGTCTTAAGCTACAGGCAACGCCTGTATAATATGTATTGTTTAATAATAGTGCTAAGAGTGGATTTATTTTAACTTCGTCTTATTTATATTATAATAACAGCTTGAAAGATGAAGAAATGTACCTAAATGATTTTTATAGTGAAATATTTTTATAGTATCTGCAGTTGTAGAAGAACAGATTGAGAACCCAGTCGTTTGAACTAAATTATAGAAAATTGGGTTAAGTATTTTATAATCAGGTTGATTATTGTATTGTAGGAGATCATGCAATTTTATTTGACTTCAATATAGCCAGAACGAGATAACAGGAACCCTCTACGAATCTCGCGAGATTAGATAAACAGGCTTTCTATGTAGTCGATTAGGGTTCAACAAACACTCGCAGTAGATTATGCGAGAATTTACCTGTATCGTCAAATTCAGCGTACGTTTGTTGGACTGAATCTTCAGACTCACTAACTACGGATCTTCTAATTAATATTAAATGTAGTAAACAATAATATCAATTGGTGTTTTTTGCTTTACTAACATTTTTATAGTGCCGTAAAACAATTTTCGTTGCACAATATTCATTTGATCTATTTTACTTATTTTATCTCTACTTTATTTATTCTAATAATCGCTAATATTTAGAAAATTATATAAAAACATCGAAACTTACAGTAACTCAACATTAAATTTCAATTTCCATTTCGTTTTTACTTATTTCATTAATCACGAAAGCTATATAATATTTAAACAATTATATAACAATATCGAAGCTTACAGTAAAACTCAACGTCAAATTCCAGTTTCAATTTTCATCTAACACTCAAAGAAATTATATAATAATATCATAGCTCACAGTGATATAATCTTACAATTTTTTCTAAATAATATCCAATAAATAATTAATCACCGCGACAACCAATTCACAGTCTACCAATCGGCATTAAAAGCCGTCTTATAGTCTGTCTGTCTGCAAAGCGTTGATGCGACGTCAACGCAAAATCGAATACTCGTTTTCCCCGTCGGAAGACGTTAGCTTTCCGCGTGTCGCAATAAAGCGCGGAGGACTCGCGCGGATTTGAATTGAAGTGGATAGTAAAGGGCGGAGCGTTGATTTAAAATGTATGAGACCGGTGGAAAATTCGCGAGGGCTAAGGAGAATTGCGAGTTAAATGTTGGCCGACGTGACTCGGTGTTCCTCGTAGGACATTTGCAATCGGGGGAGCTCGCCTCGATTCCGCAAGGAAGCAATTTCGACGCGGACGAACGAGAGAGACAGCGAGACTAAGGAAGAGAGAGGGGGAGAGAGAGAGAAAGAGAGAGAAAGAGAGAGAGAGAGAGATTGAGAGAACAAGAGACAGGAAGATTGAGAGAGAGATTAAGAGATTGAGAGACAGAGACTGAGAGACTGAGAGAGAGAGAGAGAGAGAGTGGCTGGCGCAAGGCAGTCGAGCCACAAGTATCCACCTCCACTTCCGCCGAGCGCGCCTCTCATTGGTCACTGTTTTTCGTTAATAACTCTTTAACAAAACCTCGGAGAAAATTTTTGCAAAGGAAAAAGTTGCTCCAAATGACCTAAGCTACTATGTTATGTCAATTTTGACATAACCTTGTCATTTTTACTACACCTTCTAATTTATTAATAAACCACGGCATCTAGATTTACATCATTTGCAACTAGCTCGAATTATTAGACGAACAATTTCCTTTTATTAAACTCTCATTTCATGGAATCATTTCCTGATACAACCTTACATAACCTAACATTTTTGCCGCGCATAAAAGATCGACAGTCTAGTTACGATAAGAACTCAATAGAGGCACTAGATTCAATAGGCAAAGAGTATCGATTCAGCGCGGCTAATTCGAAGCATTTGCTGCTCGGCCGTTCGCCGCGCCGATAAATTGAAAAGAAACGAGCGGCGCCGATGTAACGCGAGGAACGTAACACGGGCGCACGGGCTCCGCCGTGATCATAAAGGGTTGGATACCGGTTGGAAGATCCCGTTTCCCGCGGGCCAATTTCGCTAATTTAAACGCGGCGGACGGAAAATTAATACGGCCAGGTTTTTCGACGTGGAAACGCGGCGGACGGCCGGGCGGCACGGGCGCGCGAGCAACGCCGCGGCTAATAGGTAACAAAGAGGAGGAGCTGTTACAACAAACAGTATCGGCCGTCGATGGGAAAAGGGCCGGTGATGAATTGCAGCGGATAATGGGATTAAGGCAGATGGCGTCCATTAAGCAATGTGGTTTTAGTCTAATATGATTTCCATGTTCATACCGTGGGAGGGTTCCGGCACCGGTTTTGGCATTGCCGCTCTGCAGATTGCCACGCACTGGCCACTACTTGTCCACGATAATATGATTTATCTCGTCGAGTGTCTCGCGGCGCGCGCGCGAGCCGATGCCGAGCCGAAACGATAAATATCGACAAGCGCTCGATTGAATAAATCATCGGACGATACAGGCGGCAGGCAAACCGGCCGCGAGGCGGACGATTTTCGAAATCGTACTTTCGGGCCCGAAAGATGAATACCCGACCGATCTTCCCGATAAATTATTGCCCGGATCCGGCCGCGCGACGGACAGCGCCGCCATTTTAATTAGAATCGTTTCGATGAACGCTGTTTTCGATGGTCGACGTCCAGGTGCAAAACGGAGATGATTTATCAGGGATAAACGGTCGAGTTTCTATAATTTTTGTTAAACTTTTTAAAATGTTCTATCTGTGTTTATTTATAAAGATACGAATTTTAATTTCATATTGATAATAATTTTTTAGATCAAGCGTTTGTGTAACAGAATTGATAATAGAATTTTACGATTTCCTTATTGGCGATATTTCACAGTTAAATTAATTTTTTTCGAGATCTTCGAGTCTAATTTAAAATGAAAATTATTTATTATTTAATATTTTATTCTTCTAAAAATGACGAGATTCGAGAACCTAGTCCGAGTCTCTCTCTCTCTCTCTCTCTCTCTCTCTCTGTTAATTGAACGACGGAGGTCGGTCGCACGAAAGACCGGTGCTCGGCTCGAACTTTGAACCGCCGATAATCAGATAGCAATCCGGGGATATTTATTTAAATCCGTCGACGGAGGAGGAGGGGAGGAGGGATCGACGCGAGGGCGCACCCGAAATCAGCGTCGGGTGGTAACACGATGTACTTAGGAGCGTATTATGCTGCCTCGGGGCAATCCAGGTCACTTCCGTCGAAATCTCGTTACCCATTTCCAACTGAGAAATTTAATCAGACCCCGGCCGCGCCGGTACGCGAGCCTCGTAGAGCGGTGTCGTCGACTCAA
The DNA here is from genome assembly GCF_028453695.1 of Augochlora pura. Classification (NCBI taxonomy): domain Eukaryota; kingdom Metazoa; phylum Arthropoda; class Insecta; order Hymenoptera; family Halictidae; genus Augochlora; species Augochlora pura. Next base: position 21,558,550 of record NC_135777.1, on the reverse strand, counting down.
TCAACGTTCTCTTTGGGACGAATAATTCCCGGCTAATCAATTTTGTTTCGGACCCGCGGAGGATCCACGACCGACAAAGTGTTCCCGCCCGCGTATCTCGACCGTAAATACTCCGCGTCCCCGCGCCCTTATTGTACTTTCCGCCGTCCGATCGATTCCTCCCTTGAACGATTTCGGTGTGACGAGCCGCAGAGAGAGAGAGAGAGAGAGAGGGAGAGAGGGAGAGAGCGAGAGAGAGGCGGCGAACAGAATGAATTTTCCCGTTCAAAAATTTCGAATAACGTTTCGCGGACCGTCGACGCCGGGTCCGCGGGGCGGAAGGGGCGGAAGGGGGGGAGGGGGCTGGCCGGTTGGAAGAGAGCGATTCGACGACACCGGTGACGAAACGAATTTCAATTGGCTTTTGGTGGAATCGAAACGGGCCGGTCACAGTTGCGGGCCACCGTGAGTAATGGCGGTTTGATTTAAACTTTCTCGATAAATGAAATTTCTGTCCGCGCCGCGACTGCCGACGATTGATGAGCCCCGCGTTTCCAAACGCGGCAGGGGTGGTGGTGGTGGTGGGGGGGGGGGGGGGGGGGGTGGCTGGAGGCCCCACACCTTCATTACTACCGATTGTTTATTTGCGATAATTGTCATCTATCAACGTTATGAACGCCGCGGCGGGCGCAATCTGCCCGCGTGACCAATAAAAATCGGAAAGGAAGGCGCAGCCAGAAACCGATCGATAAACTGTACGGCGATTTTAGGGTTTACGGCGAATATGGAAGCTTTTCACGCTGTGCTCTCTCTCTTTTTTGATACGTTTTATCTTGGATCGCTTTTTCATTAGATTTATATTAATTTAGCGGAACGTGTTGACTGTCGGAGAATTCTAGGTACGAAGTTATCTCGGGATTTCGAGATATTATTGGCTGACGGATTTCACGCGATTCTTTTTCCTCGAGGATTATTTTTCTGAGCAATTTTCTTTCAGTTTATTTAATTTATTTTATTTGAGTCAATTTAACTTTATTCAATTTAAGTTAAGTCAACTTAGCTACATTCAATTTAATTCCATATTTAAGCTTAGATCTTTAATTATTTATAACATATGCAACCCGAGTAAAAGTTATTTAAAAAATTATTTAATAAGGGACCTTCTCCCTTAAATTATGTTATCATAATCGCTATTCCTCCACTATAGTTACAACAAAGCTACTTGCCTTACGAGAAAGCTAGTTGACTTATATCAAAGCCACATGTCTTACGATAAAGCTACTCGTCTGGCAACAAAGCTACTTGTCTCATAACAAAGCTACTTATCTTACAACAAATCCCACTCCTCTTACATCAAAACTACGCGCCCTACAACAAATCTACTTATTTTACAGCAAATCTACTCGTCTCGCGACAAAGCCACTCGTCGTACAACGAAGCTGCATTCTCTTCTTAAACATTGACGGCAATTTTCCGACGACAAGAAACCCTTGCCGCTCGTCGACCAACAATAAGAGGCTCGACTTCGCCGTCTCTCGTCGGCGCATCGACGAGACACTGTTTCCCTTAAAAACAAGAACCGCCGGGAGACGCGCCGTTCAGACAGCGTTCCAGACTCGCGCGCTACACCGCGTCGGCCGCCCTCCCATTTAAACTTTCGGGGGGCGCGCGCGCCGCGCCCGGCTAAGTAAACGCCGACGGAATTCCGCGGCGTTTCCCGACGATATATTTATCCATTCATATATTCATTAGCGACACTCGGCGGCGGTCTCTCTTTCTCGCTCGGCGATGACGAAACTGGGCCAAAGTGTCGCCGAACGCGGAGGAGAAACTTAGGCACCCGGTGGTATTGACAGTCGACGTCGCGGCATTTAAAAGCAAACAGAACGGCGGGGGGAACGACGCGCGCGTTCTCTAATCGAATCTCCATATCCACGGTGTAACGCAAACAATCGTTAACGACTGTTTGTTCTACGGCTGATACGCGAGTTTTTCCTACGACTGTGTAAATTCGGTGCGATCCGAAATCTTTACAGGTTCTTCGACGGCTGATGGCGAGACATTTATGACCTGAGTTGACGAAATTAGACATAGAATATTATGAATAAAAAATAGAAGGTTTTGTTGTTATAGAGGAAGGCATCGCTGGAGAATTATTAATCCTTTGCTCCCGGCGCCATTTTAACTCTAAATCTAGAAATATTTTGGATGCAAAAAGAATTCTTGCAAATGTTAAACATCAAGAAGCAATTAATTTATTAATAATTTAGCAATTTTACGTTCGTGTTCCAAAAATTATTTGACGGATTTTATCTGTTATTTTTATTAGCGAATAAAATGGCAAAATATCTAGTTATTTCGACTACGTAGCAGCATTTTGAAAATTCGCGCGCCCTGCTCTCATTGGCTCCCGTTTCTCGTCAATAACTCGTAAACAAAGGCACATTTTACATAAGGAAAAAATTACTCCAAATAACCTGAAAAAACCCCTCATTTTCCAAACTTACAATAATATTAATCCACCCTATATAAATTAAACATCTGCTTCTGGAACGTTAATTATCACCCCGACGCAAATAAAACTCCTCCACCGATAAACAAGATTATTTACGACTCTCCATTTCATTAACTTAACTTTCATTAACTTAATTACCACCACCATCGAGAAACAACGCGTAATAATGATACGGCACAACGCCATTTTCGTTCCAATTAAACATGGCCCGTTGTTCGTCATCGTATCAACGTTTTATAAATTAATCATTCCATTAATATTTCGTATATTAACGCAGATCAAACAGGGCATCCTTTTGAGGGAAAATATTGCAGTTATGCATGGCCGATGATTAATTTGGGATCGGCTGCGATACACCGTACGCGTACATTTAATTAATTCAATAAAACGATATTCTGCTCACCGGCGTGTGTACACGAGCAGCCTCTTTGTATCGAGTTTCCCTCCGATTGTTTATTTTCCGTTCGTCCACTATCGTTTCTAAACTGATCTGTCGATCGTACGTGGATATTGTATTGGTTTCGAATTGTAGTGACGTAAGTCGCATTTTCCCTCTATTGTTAACCGTTTGCGCTACTTTAACGAGTCAAATTCGTAATAAGAGATTTCGTGCAACATATACTATACATAAATATTAATTTCGCCTAAATCGAAATTAAATTGTATTTTTCTGTTATCAAAGTCTAGAAATGGAAATAAATAAAGACAATACAAGAAATAAAAATTATCTGGTCCTATTAAAGAAAATATTATTTAGTAATTTACAGCTAAGTTCGCTCATCGTAACTGCATAATTTATACCACTCCACTTCTTTTTAATATTTAAGTATACACAGATTGCAATTTAATACTAAATCATCGATTGTCAAATAGTCGATTTCACATTTATTATTTAATAATTATGGATGCCATAAATCTTCTTCCATCGCTTTCTAAATTCAGACTGACGCTATCATAAAAACTGTGAGAAATAAATAAATATAAATTCTGAAATAAAATGATGAAAAATGAGTAAACAAATATAAGCTCTATCTTGTATTATTCACAAAGCAATCTCACTTTAAAAGTCCAATAGACATAACGTTAATACTAATAAAATGTGACCCGCGCCACCGATTCTAACCTCTCATTTGCAAAACACGGTAGCCCGTACAATAAATTAGAAACAAACAAGGATAAACGACGCAGCTAAATGAAGACTCAGTATCCAGCCGAAAGGAACCCTAAAATGCCGTATAAATAAATAAAGAACAAATTGGCCGCCTTTTTTACGCCCCAATTCTGTTCCGCGGAGGGGGGGTCGGGAATTACTAGGAACGGAGTTCCTTAACAATTGTTTACGAGATATGATACAACACGGTCTTATCAAGGCTCGCATATTTTAGCCGGATCGCGGGCGTCCCTTTTCTTCCTCGGGGCAAAAAGGAAAAAAAAAAAACAATTTGCGGAAGTCGCCGGCAGAACACGGGGTAGTTTGCAATTCATTCTGTTCGGAGGACGGCGGTAACGCGGAGCTGTGTGGGGGGGGGGGGCGCGATGGGCGGAGACGAGAGGGGATAGTCGCGGGATGCTGCACGGTGAATCCGGTCGACACAAAAGGGAATGGGTAATGATGCACTTAAAGGGCCGGGCGATTCAAAGAGAAACTAAATATCCAGCGAGCACGCACGAGTAATAAATACACAGAATGGCAAACTAGTTTTCGGATCCGCATTTTTAATGGCGGCGCCGTTGTTTTCCTCGCCGGGATACGTTCTACGCGGAGGGCGCGGCCCGCGCGAGAGGAGACTGCGGAATTCACGGGCGACTCGGTTTAATGAGAGATCGGCTAATTTTTCCCAAGGCCTGTTAATTAACCGACCGTTTCGCGTCGGCGGGGATCGAACCGCCGCGGCATTTTTAATTTCACGCGTATTATGCCCGCATCGCGAGCGCTTTCATCCCCCCCCCCCCCTGCGACCGCGCTCTCGTATGGTGCTCCTACGGGTTCGTAGTACGAGCAACCGCTGCGACTAACCGCGCCGCGTTACCGCTGTTGAATAATTTGTCCCGCGTAACGAAATCATTTTTCAGCGGCGAGATGCGGTCGAAGGATCGCGAGATTGAAGATCAACGGTATAATATATGTAACAACAAATTATGTATAATATAACAAAATATGGAATATGAGAATTTCGACCTTCGCCTCGCCCAATACTTGACATAACCTCTATAGAAGGGTGAACCGACTTTGATATTTGCAGAGAATTTGTTGGAATCTAGTTATTCATTAATATTAATGTTTTTATAGAAATATACTTGTCCATCTTGTTTGATAATTTATATTTTATCATCAACCTATTATACCATTTTCTTCAAAGCTACAAAAATTAAACTCAATTGCAATAATTTCTAAAGAAACAATTTACTACTATAATGTTTAAATATTGTTAATAACAAATCGGAACCTCGTTTAAACTAACAGTGACGGAATAGCACTCATACTTTGAACAGATTGTTACTACAAGTCTCTTTCACGTGTCAGACTCGGTAAGTCATGGCGAAGGGTTAATATTCTCTTCTTTGAAGTTGGCTACAGTTCTTAGCGATCCTCAAAGTAGCGAATACCGTGGGGAGCAAAACTGTGTCACGCTTTTAGAATGGATACATTTTTTAAGAGTGATCTAAGTGGAACGAAGTTGCGGATCGGATGTCGTTTCAGTGAGCTTTACTATTTTGTCCGCTGTTCTCTGCGTTTCTGTCGTCTATGCGACACACTGATTCTCGAGAGAAAAAATAGTTATATACTATAAATATAATATTTCTCATAAACTTTAATAATTATTTAATAAACCAGGAGAAGACAGAAGAAATAAGGAACAAATCGGTCGCACGAAGAAAGGAATAGAAATAATATTATTAAATATATATTTTACCATAAAAATTCTCAAACGCTACAAACTAAAATATAGAAACATTCTAACTTCTGTTACTGTAAAAATAAGTATCTTCTCGTCTATAAAAATTAAATAAATAAAAAGAAACGTCCACTGAAAACCATTGATTAAAACAACGAAACCTGTTATTACATATAACATTTTATCACCACTAATATCAATTATCAGTCGACCAAAAAATTTGTGAATACCATTAAAAAACCAACGAACCCATTGGCAAATCATTGGCGCAGAATACCGCGCAGTTTTCCAATTAAAAAATTCCCCCAAAAAATACAAGAAAACCGAGTCCACGGCAAAAGACACCCTTAAGCATCACTGGAACGCGGCACGTCAGAAATAGAGCGCCAGCTAATTAAATCATGTTGCAGCCACGCCCCTGGATGAAAAACGATCGTTTAAACTTGCCCCGATAGTTTCAGGGATTCCCCGGAGGTATATCCCCACCCACCGGGTCGGAGGGCCGGTGCCTTAATACGCGGAGCATCGCGCTCGAGGAGCCGTGCTAAACTTTTAAATTGCGCCCGGCACAAAGGAGTCTATAATAAGGCGAACGCGAGAAATTCATCGTCGAAGAGCGCGCGGAAGAGTATCAGGACCAAACTCCCCCCCGGTCGCGAGGCGGGGGGATGGACGGGGGGCCGTTACGTTCATTAAATTACAAAGGGCGAAACGGAGAGCCGGGCGAATGAACTCGGCGCTGCGATTGTGAGTCGAAGTTCCTCGAGCTATTAGACGGGGGAGGGTTGGTAAATAAGCAAGGTGACGCCCGATCGAAGGATGAACGACAATGTACAGGGTGTCCTGATATCGGTGATATAACCGTGGAGGGGTGGAGAGAGTGACTCGGCGTGAAAATACAAAGCGGAGGGGTAAGATTTTTTTTCTTTTGAAGCTTCGTTCTCGAGAAAATTGACTTCAGCTACTGCGTGTACAATATAATATTTATTATGTTATTTATCTAATATGTATAGCAAATTATCCATTAGTTATAAAATCATAAATAATACTAATATAATTTATATTACTAAGATTGTACTGTGGTAATCATTTTTGTCTGAGGATTGACAGTGGATTTAAATAAAAATAAGACATTATTTAGATACCAGTTTACTTTATTAATGCAAAAATCGTTGACAATGCAAAATATTCAATTTTCGTGATAACTAAATCCTTAACTAAAAAATTATATTCTTTATCATCGATTTGTTTCTTTATGAAGAACCACCCCCTTCTCGGTTATACGATTAATACTGTAACACCCTATATATGGACCCCGTATCAGCTGTATACCCCATATCAGTGCTTAAATATGTTGTTAAAATCTCAGAATTTAAATGAAATACCTAATGAGTCAAAATGGACCCAAATCAGACCTAGGGGATGAAATACTAAATAAAAACAGCAAGAATTAAAATATTCACAGAAAACGTAGTTCCATTGTGCCTCCATTTACATTTCAATTATCTCGTTCGATTGGCTAAAATAAAAAAATATTTGTCAAAACGCTATAAAAGTGTCCGGCGATCGACATCGGTGGAAATAAGCGGCAACGATGCCCCTCGTTCGAACTTACGGCCGCGTGCTGCCACCTGACGTCGGAACGGATGAATTCGTGGCGCAAGATTTACCTATCCTCAAGGGTTGGTTTTCCACAGCGGTAATTCGCCCGATAAAACGTTCCGACGGAACCAAAACAAAAATGAAAATATCTGTCAAATTCCGACCAATCACCACCGACCAACATTCACCGCTGTCACGTCGCGGAAAATAATTCCACAACGTGAATCGATCGCGCAATTTATAAAAACGCGTAAAAAAAAATCAAAAAGAAAACAAACACAGATGAAGTAAAAAAATCACTCCGTAGTAGCCTGTCAACCGGGCCACACTTATAAATCCCGTTCGATTTGACTTTTAAAACATAAATTCGCCGGGGCGCGATCAATCCGGTGCCAGACAGATCGCAAACACAGCTGTGATTGCACGTTCGTCAAAAGCGTGCGCGATCGCAGGTGCCATTTTTCATAGAGCATATTTCACGGTTCATGCGCGCCCCGTAGTCGATGCAAAGTCGCATTCGCTATGTTCGCGGATCGAACCGAGGAATCGGATTGGCAAAGGAAAAAACGATCTCGTCTGTCACTCACGTTATTCCGACGGATGGGGACAGCGACGGACCGGCGTGTGGCCTGGCGGGGATGCGATAAAAAAAATAAGCGAACGCTTCTCGAGTTCTCACTTGGGCACAGCACTGCGGCACACTTCACCCCCGCTCATTGTACGCGAGGAACGTTCTACAACTGGGAAACGGTCGCGGAACCAGCTGACATTGACCGTGTAAACACGATCGCGAACCGGTCAATTCCCGTGGCCAGCCAGCGTTTTCGATACGGCGGAGTCGCGTGCGCCATGGCGGTGCGGAACAGCTGTTCGCGTAGGGTGGCTCGTTATGGGGCGGAAGGGGGTGGAAATGCATGCACGGGCATCTAGCGACGAGGCTGCGAAACCCTTTCGCTGCTTACTGCTTCGAGGACAATGGCGGGAACTGCGCTACCGCGACTTTATTGATGTTTTATTCTGTATTGATGGTTATTTATTTAAATTATTTTGATCTATATTGGTTTATTTTGTTCAATTATTTTCATCTATATTGGTTTATTTATTTCAATTACTACAATTTCTCGTGGAGAATTTATTGGGCCTTCTTAGTCAGCGGGAAAATATTCATGAACAATTTCTTCATTGATTTTGAATAAATTATGCAAAGGAAATTATTTTATTTGAACTTGTATCTTTTGTGTTTAATTTTTTACGAGACTTCTGTGAAGTTGTTTATCCTTCTTTGTCGATTTTTACTACTTGACTGTAAATTAAATGTAAATTCACGCTTTACCAGAATCCGATTAAAAATACTAATTATTATAGCACATCAGAGTAAACGGAAATAATTTTATTTTTAACCAGAAATCTAAATAAAAATTCTGTTTCTATTTACAAATGAATGAATTAATTACTAATTTACTAGAAAGCTATAAAATTACTGAAAATTATAACATTTGCAAAGATTACAAAATAAACTATTAATATAGCGAAAAAAGGGATGAAAAGAAAAAAGAAACGAATAAAATCGACGACAAAGAACGCGCTCATTTGTTCTCTAAAATAAAGTATCGTTTCAAAGCAGCGTTCTCTTAGGCAACAAGTTCCACCCCCCTATCGATTGCACCGCTCTTATTAAATAATAAATAGGCCCGACGATGTCTGATTGCAGTACACTGAGAATAGCTGGAACGTATTAAGTTTTGATTATCGGCGTTGTCGGTACCTCGGATGGAAAATAGAAATCGAAGGAAGGGCATCGTAGAACAGGGAGCGAGGTTAATGCCGACATTTTCGGAGCCAGGAAGGCATGCCCGATAATTCTGAAGCGTGACAAGAAGAGCACGTTGCACAACGAACGAAGGTCAGCCCGTCTGTCAAATGTATCCTTGCATATTATCACGTGCAATCAATGCAAATTGTTATGCGTGGAACAACATTCTAAGCGCGTAACGAGAAATAAGTATTAGACGAGAGAAACGATGAAACCTCTATATAAATAATAGCTGCCTCGAGCGGCCACAGACAATAAACTACGCCAACAAACAACCTCGAGCTATCGGGCTATTAAAAATTAAAAATCATAAATTAAAAATTAAATATCAAAAATTAAGTGATAAAGGAAGGGCACTGCTCAACGAACCTATGAATTTTTACATATTGTTACTCGCTGTTTGGAAGAGAGAAACAAATAATCGCTACTCGAGAAATTACAAACAATAAAATAATCACTCCAAAAAACACCCTCAGACAACCATACTATACAAAATTAAAAAATTCATAATTAAATAACACAGAAAATCCCCTGTCTAACGAACCTCTACATACTGAAATTTTCCATATTTTTACACATTGTTATCCGCTCGGAACAACATCTCTAGTTCGAAAGCACGATTTTTGCAACCACCGCCGCCAATTACCGATCGCCGTAGAAACGAATGAACGTGTTCGCTGACAAAAGAAGCTAAAAAAAACAAACTGTTATGGACTGCAGGCCACGTGCACCGGCTCCCATTGTTTCCGCACAAAGGCAACAGGGATTTACACGGTCCTAGAAAATCAATAACGAAACGACGACGACGACGGTCGGGTCCCGATCGAAGGATGCTACGCATCTGCCATTGCTACGCATCCGACACGTTTCATGCAAATACGCGCGCCGCGGGATTCGATTTCAAATGCAAGACAATACGCCGCGATCCGCATTCCGTTCTGTTGCTTGCCCGACATTGTCATTCATTACAATTAGATCTGTTGCGCATTTAGATATCGTCGATCTCGATCGCGAGCGCATCCTCCGTTGCAGCGTCTTGAACAAAAGGACCTTCATGGTTAGGTTCTGCTTTAAATAATTCACAGAAAATTTGTTAAAAAATTCTCTGAATCGCTGTTGGGTCTATCTTTTTTATTATAATTGAAATTAGTCGCGCTGCGCGAGGGTTGCGCGGATTTTTGTAGAGTCGGCACCGGGCGACGCGAGAGTCGCTACGCTACTGCGGCTATACAGTCTCATTCACCATGAAGCGGTGTGTTCGCTCGCGTGTGAAGCACGTATATGTAGAGGCACACGATCGCACACGATCGCGAGGAGCATGAATGCGCGACCTTGTGTGCGCAACAGGCGTCAGGATCCAAGTAGAGTCCATAAAGATTGCGCGATGAAGTGCACAAGTGGTGTCCCTACTTCGGGTAGAGGCGGCCAGTTTTTGCAACAGTGGCGTAATTACCCGCGTGGATCCACGTTTTTTTTCTTTTCCTTTTCTTGCCACGCTCGAATGTTTTATCAATCGCGGCGACGTTGGCGCGACGTTCTCGCCCGGAAAAGTCGCCGGTGTTTTTCGCAACCCCCGTCGAGAAATTAATTTACGCTCTGTAGTTTTGGTCCCGGGGGGCGAATTTTTATTGCAGATTTTTATAATTTCTGAGATTGTTGGGGTGGTGTTAAAGGGTTAATGACACTGCAAATGTTAAGCACGTAGCTTAATGTGCTAATGAACTGCGTTTTTAGGTCTGAAGGATGTCTGTGATTTTAACGCTGTAGATAATTCGAACCCCCTTTCATCCCTTATGCATCTTTTCACTCTTACCTCGTGTAAAGTATGATGAATGCAAGAGATAATGGTGTTATACTAAATAATGGTATGTAACTATGTTATACTGTACTATTATACTAATAACAATACTAATAGTACTATACCGTGAAAGCAAACTTTATGGTCTGATTTAAAATCCGAATTTATGGTGACTCGAAATAAAATCTTAGTAATCCAAATATCATTAATTATTTTCAAAATACAAAATATGAAGTACGGCATCGGTTATTAGGACAAGCAAAACCTCAATGTTTTAGTATCTGTTTACATGTTTTTTAGACGACTTAAAAATATTGTGAGGTCACCGGTAATCCCGCGAGTTCGTTCTAAAGTTAAAGACTAGATTTACTAAAATTGTGCGCTGTTTATATTCCGTACACTGGCACGTAATATACTTAAAATCTCTAAATTCTGCTCCAAAGAAACATGCACAATTTGCAACCTAAATAAACTCTTCCTAACAAGCCATTTAAATTATAATTAACGACACCTATTTAAAAAAGAAAAATCACCTGATCCTAATAAGAAAAGTATTAACCCTTTTCCCTACAATAACTAATCTGGCTCATTATAAAAATTACTAACATGGTCTCCTAAGTACATACATTACTCAAATCAAAATAAAATTCTACTCACCGTCCAATTACCAATATTTAATCATTAAAACAAACCTTGTCAAACAGCAGCAATAAATCATCCACTTCTCGTAGGAATTTATTAGTGACACAGAAAAGTGTTAACCAATATATCTGTAAAACAAATAATGGTACAAATAATTAAGGACGAACAAGTGCTAATCAACATAGCACGAAAGGAACCCTAGAACAAGGATTCAGATCCACAACCATTCCACCAAACCTCGAATGAAAACACTTAAATATTAAATTCATTATTAAATATCAAATATTAAATTATATATTAAATTGAATATTAAATATTAAATTAAATATGAAATACTAAATTAAATAATTGTAAGTGCCCGACTACAGAGCACCCTCGGTGCCCCATCGACGTTGCGCCCCCGGTGCGTCCACTCCTGGGTTACAGTTGTGTCGGCCTCTTATAAAGGGAACCCACGCGAGAGCGCGGGCCGCATACCACGGCAGCGCGTCGTTCGGAGCTGTAGGTGAGGATCTATCGCGTGATCTAGCGAAAATCCGGGCACACGCGGCTGTCTGACAGAATCGGTCCTCTTTTCATCTGCGCGCGCGACGATAACAGTGCTTGGGTGTTGGATCGCCGACGGTGACGATGCTGGTCATCACCTCTGAGAACGAGCCTGTGATATAAGTGTGTCGTCGGTGAAGGAAATCGTCGAGAAGCCTATCCGGCAGGTTCGCGTGTTTACGTTGTCGCGGGCTGTGGTCATGGAGACGGTCTGACGTTGTTGCTCGAGCACGAAGCCAAGCCAGAGCCAGAGCCAGCCAGCCAGCGAGCGTGTTCCGGAGTTATACGCCGAGATAGCCAAGAACCGGCTCCCTCAGTCGTCGCCTCGTCTCGCCTCGTCTCGGACCGGCGCGGAAGCCGACCGGGCCCTACGATCTACCGCGCAGCCGGTGTCCACCGAAAAACACGATCGACGACGCTGCTGCTGTTCGCAAACGAGGACCGATCGACAGGTGACAACGCCTCGCGGCCGGACGTTCCACGGTGAAAGTTAACCGAGATACTTCCTACGATTCTATTCCGGTCGCGCCATTATACCGCGATCATTCCCAGATCGGTCGCGGAACGGTCCCAGATCGATCCAAGATCATTCGCAGATTATACTTGGATTATTGGAAGATTGCTCCAAGATCGGTCTATGATTGTTCGCAGATTATTCGCAGATTATTCTCAGACTATTCGCAGAATATTCGCAGAATATTATCAGATTATTCTAAGGTCATCCTAAGATTATTCTCTAATTATTCGCAGATTACTCGTAGAATATTCTCAGATTATTCTCAGATTTTTCTCAGGCTATTCGCAGAATATTCTCAGATTTTTCTCAGAAAATTCTCAGACTATTCGCAGAATATTCTCAGATTTTTCTCAGAATATTCTCAGATTATTCTAAGGTCATTCTAAGACCATTCTCAGATCATTCTCAGATTATTCGCAGAATATTCTCAAATTATTCTCAGATCCTTCTCAGACCATTCTCAAATCATTCTAAGACAATTGTAACATCATTCTCAGATCCCTCTCAGACCCTTCTCACATCATTCTAAGACAATTCTAACATCATTCTAACATCACTCTAAAATTATTCGAGAACTATTCCAAAATTATTCCACCACTGTTCCACCATTATTGCAACCATATTCCGCGACCGTCCCGCGACCGCCGCGAGATCGTGGCTGCCATTGAACGTCCGGTCGGATCGCGCGGCGAGGTTTACGATCCCTTCGATGTTTACCGTTAACCGTCGACTACACACCGTTTCCCGAGCCGGCTTCCCATCGCTATCGCCGCCTCGTTCCGCGATTTCACTGACGAGACAGACGGCCGATTGTTCGCACGGGTTCTCTGACGGCGCGGTGCACGCGACAAGAGCCCATCTCTCCGTCCGTCCGTCCGTCCGTTCGTCCGCGTGCGCCCGTAAATTCCACGCCGCGAACGTGTGCACCCGGCGCGGTGCCGAACCGCACGCGATACGCGAAATTGCAACGACCGCGGTGCGCTTTTATTAATAGTGCAGCCTAGTTGCCGATCGTCTACGCGGCACCTTCGCGACGTGACAGATAAGCTCCGCGATATCCTGTCCGTGAATTTCGACGCGGAATTCTCATTTGTTTTCTGCGAAAGTGATTTTTCGCTCGATGATATAGAGGTGTCGACGATTTTTCTTTTAAATTAGTGCTAGTTGACTTTTGTTTATATTAACGCTAAGTGATTTATTTTTTATATCAGCGCTAGTTGACTTTTTTTTATGTCAGCGCTGGTCGATTTCTTTTTTATATTAACCATCATTGATTTTTTAAATCGCGATTAATCGAATTGATACGTTCACGAGTTACTTAGTGTCGCGATAGCGCTCGTTATCAGATCGTCTTATCAATTCTTCAGCGTTGAATATACAATTCTCAGTGTAAACATTGTGACAAAGATTACGCGTCGTTCACCAAAACTCAAACGATGCGAAACTCTTTCTCGCGTTCACGGAATTTCGGATAGAAAATCGTGATAGATTAATTGGTCTCTCGAGCGCGGATTTATGGATCGGAAATCGTGAATATCGTGCGTTCGTGATACGGAGGAGCGCGCGGAACGTCGGGGCCGTTAAAAGAGCCGTCGAAGAATTTCAGAATCCTTGTACCAGCCTACCGAGACTTTTTGCAAACGGAACACTTTCTAGTTAACTCTCGTTTCGTGCAATCAACGCTGGACGGTTTCTATTCTGCATGAAGAGTCTCGTTGTTGTGTATTTCAGCTTTCGATGTGTGTCAGAATTTACGAGAATGTTGCAGAGATTCGTTCGACTCGCGTGGTATAGCGTAGATATTTACCTGCTTGGTTAAATTGTCCGAAAATTTTTCATAGCTTGAGAAATGAAGATTTGGTAAAATCATGTTTAAATAAACGAAATAAATCAAATTGCTGTTGGAAGTCTGCGATGCTTGTGGAATATTTTAGTTTCACTTGAAATTAAATAAGTAAGTACTTTTACTGTGAAACGTCAACAAATTTTATATTTTGTATTATTATATTTTCATATTATCATATTTTGATGTTATAAAACTCTTATTTTATAAAATTCGTATAATATAAAAATGTTATACTAGATATAGTAAATATAATACTTGGTTAATCAAATATTACACTAAATACCAAAAACAAGCACTTTCAACTAAAAATAACAGACACGCCGTGAAATCTCCTAAAAAATAAAAGAGCACCATGAAATCTCCCAAAAACTAACCAATTATAAAACAAACGTCTCGTAGAAGACCTCAGCTACAACATCGCCTAAAAACAGCATTATATCCTGTCAACCAAACGATGCTAAACCTTCGCAAAGATCGACGTCTATTTCAAGCATCAGCGCGAAATCTGCCAAGTTTCGCGACGATCACGCCTGACGTAACCGATATTATTTTCTGTCCCATTAGCGATCGCGACGACGTATCATGGTATATCGTCGTTATCAGCGCGATCGTTCGTGATCGATAAACAGCGGGCGAGGCTCGCGGCTTGGTGACCCGAAAAAAAAAAAACCCGGAACGGAGAGAAAGGGATCGACGACGAGGATGGCGTTGGCGCGGATCAAGAACTTCATCGACACCGGCTTGAAGACGGTGTCGACGCCGTTGGACCGCGCCGTGACTCTGGAGCCGGAAGTCGGCATTAGGATCGTTCATTCGAGCAACGACAGGGCGCTGTACGTGACGGTGCTCGGCGCGCGACACTTGCCGCAGAATTTCGGGTTCACGCGCGTCAACAGCTACGTCGTCAAGGTATACATATACATATACGTGTAATACATTAGAACGTATACGTACATTACAAGAACGGTTGCCAGATAACAGGAGGAGCGGTGCGTAATATTTCGCGTCGTTATCTCCGCGGCATGGTTGCGCAACGTCGACGGTAGAATGATCGCGCGCGAACCGCCACTTTAGCCTCTATTGACCGGCGAATCTTCGTAGACAATGCACGGCGGAGGCGCGTGTGTGAACCACCGCCGAGACCTCTTATCGTTCGTCCGTCAGTCCGTACCCCCTCCCTCTCTCTCTCTCTCGTCACGATTAATTACGCCGATTAAAATTAGATTGAATTCGTTAGGGTCCGAATTATCTCTCTGGCATGGTGGTTAGCCGGAGGCGGAAGATAATTCGATGGAAATGAATGAACCACGGCGGCGGGGCTGCTGGGCCCCGATGCGAAACGATTCGTAGCTAAATAGATAGACGATCCTTTGTTGGCGATGATCCGACGGACACCTCCCGTACATTGGATAAGTAAGGGAGTGGATCCGTGAGTCATTCGTGGCTCGGCTGGACGCGACGCGCGAATCGACGGACGTGGGGGGGGGACACGCCCGAAATGAGTTAATAAGGAGGCCGCTTTGAGGGAGATGATCGCATCTCCGCCAAACTGAACACTGTTGATATTTTATGTACTCGCAGTTTGCAGAGTTGATACTTTATGTACTCGTAATCTGCATAGTTGATACTTTATGTTCTCGATTTGCTCGATTCAGATGCATCGAAATCGACGCGAAGAAGCGATCTGCAATTAATGTTTTTGCTTGCGCAAGAGTATTGCAAAACTCGCCGCGAATTCTTTCGAGACGAGATTACGTGCTGAACGTCGAACTGTTCGTGCGAGTGTTGAAAAACTAAACGAGTTATGCCGTGTTTAACGACAATTTGTTTCGTCAGCAGCGTTTGTTCGTGAAGGATCGAAAGAGTTAGAAGATTGAGAGATGGAGGAGAGTTAGATGATAGAGAGATAGAGAGATAGAAAAGAATTAGCAGATAGAGAATAGAGAGATAGAAAAGAGTTAGAAGATAGAGAGACAGAAAAGAGTTAGAAGATAGAAGATTCGAAGATAGATGTTATGAGATCGTCACATTTAAAATATGCTTTCCAAGCCACATTTACCTAAGGTTAAAAACGAGCGCCCCTATAGTAACCCCACTCAATTATATTACTAATTCCTATAGTAAATCATTGAAGTACATATACCACATCTTCAACAAAAATTCCACTGCAATCATAGAAAACTCCATTCGCAACGCGGCACATGTCAGTCACGTATTACCACATATTGCAGATACATAAATTACCACCTATTGCATATCGTACATGCATAATTTACACAGAACTCCGCGGAACGGAGAAAACAGGCTCGCGGAAAATCCAATCGTCGGGAGATTAAGAACACGAATCGCGGGGAACTAGGCTACCGGTAGCAGCTAAACGATCGCCGTGCGTCTTCCCAGGAAATGAAAGTGGCCGTTTCTCTCTTTAAGGTGAAGCTGATACCGGGCAAGGAGAAGTTCGAGACGACGTCGAAGAACGAGTCCTGGCCGCAGTGGAACGAGGAGTTCACGTTCCACCTTCGCAAAGAGACGAAGCTGAAGTTCGGCAAGACGAAGGTCACCGACGAGGAGATCAGCGGCTCCAGGCTGATCGTGGCGACGCTGTACGCGATACTCGAGGACAAGCCGTTGATAGCGACAGAGAAGAAAGAGGCGGATAAGGACAAAGGCGGGTCGCCGACGAAGGAGGCGCCGAAGAAAGGCGGCAAGAAGAAGGACGGCCAGGGAGGGTCCACGGAGAACCAGGAGCCGGCCAAGGAGAATCTGTTGTGCAAGTTGTTCGGCAAGAGTTCCGACAAATCCGCGGACGCCGCGGTCACCGAGAAGAAGATGTACGAGAAGAGGCGCACCGTCGGGGTGACCACCATAGCGTTGGACCCGAAGAACTTCGGGTCGAAGCCGGTGAAACCGAAGCACCCCAGCGACGTGTCGACCGGAGACATGTGGAGGCCGTTGCGGCACATCGGGAGCGGCATCTCCGGCGCGGAGGACAGGGTGAGTGAGCCTGTAACGAGGCGGATTTTATTGAGGAAGTCGCGGAGCACCGTACGAGTGGGCCTCACGGCCCCTTGTCGCTCCTCGATGGGAATCAGAAGCGATTTCTGCGTGATTGCTGGGGTCCGCTTAGTCTAACTAATTTGGGAGACGAGGGGCGAAGATAGCTCGGAACTGTTCGGTGAAGGATATCAAATATTTTCTTTGCGGAGAGAATAGTAAAATGAATTGAAATTATTCTGGTATATTTTTAATATATTTAATATTTTCAAACTACATGTAAACAGACGAAATAATTAGTTCCATTTGTCGTCCATATGGAGTAAAGACGTTTCGCTATAGGGCAATAAAAGACTGAGACGAAAAGAGGATACCGAAATTAAACGAATCAATTACGTTAGGGATCTTAAATATTTCGGAGAAAAGTAGTCACTTAATATGCAATTAAACTGCAGTCTAAATCCGCGATACTGTCTCTCAGTTTTACTTACTTAAAACAATTTCTACCATAAAAGAAAGACTAAATGTAGAATATACGTTGATTATAAGAAGGGTCACCTGGAGCTGTCGCTCTGCCAAGAGAAGGCGGACAAGAGGGAGGAGGGCAGCGAGAAACTGGTCCTGTCTCTGCACCGTCTGCGATGCTCCTTGCAGACGATGCACGAGCACGAGGCCATGAAGGGACAGATGTACATAAAGATGTCCCTGGTCGACAACGGCAGGGTCACACACTTCTGGAAGAGCGACCGGTTCGCGCCGTGCGTCTCGATAAAGTTCGACCCGGAAATGGCGCGGGTGATCGCCGACAACCCTTATCAGGGGGCGCTGAAGGACGTCAGCTTCGTGATAAAATACGTCTCGAAGAATAAAATGGGTGAGAGAACGGGGACTAATAAAGAATGAAACGGGGAACGGGCGCACAAAAAAAAAATGTATAAAAATTATCTAATCGTTCCAGGAAAGAAAACGACCGTCGGTCATTTCGTGATCGGACCGGACGTGGCAGGACCGTACGGCGAACAATGGAAACAGGCTCTGGCGAAACCGGGACAGCAGATAACCAAGTGGCAGGCGTTCGAATGAGTCCGATCGCGTGTGAAAATATCGTTTCTATAGGGTGCCATCGAACGGCGCCGTTCCAAAGAACGTTTCCACGGAAGACGGGGACCCCCCGACCAGCTCAGTTTCTTTTTCTCGCACGGAAATTCACTGTTCGAGGCGGATCGCACGTATCAATTAACTCGCACGTATCCCGTGTACATATTTATTATTTTCCTCTAAAATGCTAACGTAACCGTCCACGGTTCCTGGGCGAAACGGGGGGTGGACGACGTTGTTCCGCCAGGTTATGACGAGGTTATGTCTAAAATGCTAACGTAACCGTCCACGGTCCCTGGGCGAAACCGGGGGTGGGCGACGTTGTTCCGCCAGGAACGCGATATCACAGAAAACCGTCCAGTAAAGTATAATAAGAATGTCGGCGTGCAACGAGCCGGACGGAACTGTATTTCAAAGACTAAACTATACAGGTGAAACTCGTGCCAGAAAGTACCGTCGTACGAATTTTTACTTTTGTATTAACCGCGAGGAAGACTACTTACGAGGGATTGTTCGACGACGTTCGGCGAACGATTTTCCCGTTGTTCCGTTCCGGATTTATTGTAAGGCGAACGATAACGTTTTTTTTGTAAAGAATTATTTATACCGATGTAAGTACGTGTATAGGCATACTTTTTAAAACCGACTGTAATCGAACGATTACTTTTTCTAAGGTCCACGCGATTACACCAAAAAAAAAAAGGAACGAATATGTTATATTATTAACGCACGTAATTGTATAACAAAGATACGTATACATATTATATATATATATATATTATATACATACATATATTTTCTAAATCCGCTACACCCGTTGTTACATTGTAAGGATGATATCAACGTTTTTTTACACCTTGTTTTTCCATAGATCTTTATTTATCACTTTTATTGTACACATGTAAACAGAACACATAAAGGAATGGTGCGTTTCTGTATAATCAATGGTAATTCTTTATTTGTGCCGTTCGTTTGGCGACGCGACGCGACACTTTACGGGAAAGTACATACAAAAATATAAAAAGCGTCGTGATCTTTTATAGTTAAATGTAGTCTGGACGGACTTGTTATTACATGTAATACCGAGCAAGTACAGTGAACGCCGTTCGCTGTTCACCGTTTGTACTAAGCCATTCTAAAATGAAGAGTACGACACAAGCATACGTTTTTCATGTCGATAAAAAAAAACAAAAACAGACTTCTCGAAAAGGTATATATACCTTTGGTCCCAAGGTAGAAAAGTGATACACTGTATAGTCGTTTATAAAAGTCTCGTATAAATATTCTTTTGATTCGTCTATAAAAATGTCCCTAGCAAAGCGTAAAAAGGCACTTATGCGCGTCGATTAAAAATACACTCTAACGCGAGTTCGATTTCGACGCGTCACAGTGAAAAAGTGACATTGTATAATCGTTTAAAAAATCTCGTATAAATATCCTCTTAATTCGACTAAAAAAATTTCCCCGACGGGACATAAAAAGGCACTTTTACGTGATGATTTAGAAAAAAAAAAATAACTGAGACACGAATTTGATTTCGAGCGACAACCAGCGGCTCGCATGCGGTACTTGCAACCCCTGCCTCCGTATGGTTCAGATCCTATGAATTGTCGATTAAAAATACTCTCCTTAAGTAAGTACGAGCGGATCTCTATACTGTAAAGACGTTTGATCAAAATATAGACAGGTTGGGATTCTCAGATCTAGCGGTAAAACTTTGGTCGAGTTCGTTAAGTATAAACAAGTACGTATCGCATAGAGACTAAGGCAGCTATCAACGAGACGATTAGACTGCCCTGATTGTACGGAGCTGCGTTGCAGCCATCCTTGCTATTGCAAGTGCAATATTCCATGAATATGTTGTATGTCCCGGTTCTCATTAGACAAAATCTCTCGTCACCCTCAATGCCTGGCTCACCCATGTAAGCACAACTACGAAAGTACCTCCATACACCGTTAACTAAGAGAACAATTATAAAACCATCAGATACAAATATCAGCATCGTTGCACCTGCTAGAAGACTGATTAGTAAGTGCATTCACATACCTTTCTGGCGGATCTTACGACACATAGTTGGCCTGACTCCTGGCAAGTGCTCGAGATCAGGTTCTTGTTTGCAATTAGTGATCGGCACTGTCGTATTGTCAAAAGGATCCGCACATTTTGGATCTGAATCTGATCTACACACCCAGCACTTGATAGAGAAACCTGTAAGTATTACATAGCTGTATTAGATAATATTTAAATACAAATAGAAATTGAGAAGTACAAGGATTAAAAGTATCTCAGAAGAATAAGACACCATTTTGAACACTTGGTGAAACTATTAAGGAGAAATTTGTGACCAAATCTTGCAAGTGCAATGATTTGAAATTTAAAGATCTGTAATCTAATGGAAACGAGATTTTAGGAATCTGGAGTGATCCTGCTCGTTGTTACTTATTAATTTGTCAATGGAGTAGTTTGTTTAGAGGAGCATTTAAACCAGGAAGTACACCAAAACATTGTTTGCAGGTTATGATCTAAAGAGCGAAGGATCGATGCATTGATAGATAGTTACCTTGATGCACGCAGAAGAGGAGGAATAATACTGTCAGCAAGGCGCGAATACTATTCTCTCGGGCCATTTCAAACAGGCGGGTGATCACTTAATGAGAACTGAAAATAACTCTTGTAAAGGCACAAACGTTAATTACTCCAACTACCCACGCCTACGACTGACCACGCCACTAACCGGACCGCGACAGGGCCGGTTTCAACGGGGCGCCGACAAATTCCTGTCCAGCGAAGGTGCACTAATCTCGGGTGACATAAAAGAATAAAACACCCTGTATATATCCATTTAAAGAAAATGAGAAAACATCTATTCTACTTTATCAAGTAGTATTATCGTATTATTTTCAGCTGCTTGGATCAGTAATCAAATAAAAATAGAAAATGAAGTACAGTACTTTATCTTATATTTCTTTCATCATATTTTTATTAAACTTTATCTTGATATAGTATTTTATTACTATAGTATTGAGAACTGTACAAACTATAGTGTTCCAAATGAGAAATTGCATAGATTCGTTTTAAATCAATCGAATACCATTGGAGTCATTTAGTACCATTCTTCGCACGCTACTGAGCCGTTCGTTCACTCTCGCCAGCGATCGGTCCACGTGACCAAGGCGCCGAACGAAGACCGCGCCCGATCCGTGGCGCATTATTCGATGATTTGCGCTTCGAATTCGATAGTTGTGATTCAAGTTGCGAAAGAATGCACCGTGTAAAGAGAAACAGGATATCGGTCCTATCAAAATACAAACGATGCAGAATTTATCTACGCTCGACGTCACGAGACGGCTTTATCGTTCCGATAATCTGTGCCGCAACGCGACGAATTAAATATAGCCGTGATTATTCTTATCTGATACCGGGGAAACGTTGTAAAAATTCGATAAAGCGTTACACGAATTTTCAATTTTATATTTCCACATCGTGTTTCGTACATCGTCGAATTGCGCCGTTTTGAATCAGGAGAATACGATTTCGTTGTTTTACCATTTCTGGCGAATTAAGTACAATCATTTTGTACAACATTGCACCGTTTATTAGTGTTTTTATTAACATTTGTTAGCGCATTTATTAACTGCAGAAATTATTCTTATTAATTCGCAAAAAATTAGAAAGAAACGAATTAAAGATTTTTCTAGGAAAACTGTAATTAGATCGTGAATTTTGTAAACTTTTAATACAAACTGTTGTTTGCAATATTAAATAGTAAAACAGAATCTTGATGCATTGCTTTCAATCTACTATAATTAATAAATAAAAGACGAAGTTTGAAAATGACTAAGTGATTGTTACAAAAAACGTGGCAAACTTTTACTTCGCATAAAAATCGAATAATAATTCTATGAACTATACCATATCAAAGTTGCAATTATCTACAACTCAATCGTACTCAGATATTGCAAATTGGAGAAAAAATCGGTAGGATATTCATTCTCAATCTTCTCAAACAAATAACAAAACCAAAATTAGCGGTTCGTTTCGGTTTGAATCGTCGGATAGCCAAAGGGTAGCAAGGCGCCGCGTTGAAAAGTCCGATTAAAAATCGTTCACCGGCGTGAAAGAAAAAAGGATTAACAGAGCGACCAGCCGATAGAAGGTAGCCTTCGAACAGTTCTGGATCGTTTGGCGCGTTGAATCGGGTTGAAAGACGCGGTTGGTCCCGGGCGGGCCCGGGCATTGTGCCGATTTTTGCCTCGGTCTCGATGCCGTGGCCCCCACGGATCCCGTGGCCCGCAGCGGAATCGATTCGCTTTCGCGGGTGGTCCGTGACCGGAACGAGGCGTAGCCGGGTCCCGAGGAAACATTTGAATGCTATAAATAAATATAAATAAATTGATTTGCCGTGCATTAGCATAAGTAGCTGGGAGAGCCCTCGGCTCGCCGCGTCTTGCGGCTCGCGTCTCTTTCGCCGTCTGCCTCCCTCGTTCTCTCTCTCTCTCTCTCGCTCGCTCTTTCTCCGACTCTCTCGACCGCTCTCGCGAGACCAGACGTTGATTTATACCCTGATGTCCCTTAGGTTCCTGCGGCATCCGCCGTCCCTTTAACTTAAAAGGGCACGGAGCTACGATCGGGACGCGCGTCCGTCTCGTCTCTCGCGGGTTCGTACGCGTGGGAATTAATTCCGAAACCATGAGATTCTTCCTCCCCCCCCCCCCCCCCCTTTCCCTCCTCACCGCCCCCCACCCCTCGGAATGGCACTGTTTAAATGAACGCGGATAAGAACCTCTCTCTCTCTCTCTCTCTCTGTCTCGGCGTACGTGTCGAGACTTAACGCACTACTTACGCTCCGCGAGCATCCCGAATAAATCAACTCTTCTCGACTCCGCGTACCCGCTGATCGTTAAACAATTCGCCCGGAGTCCGAGCGATGGCCCACATGTCTCTATTCCGTCGTGTTACGGTTCCTAAATGCGACACGGCCGTATCGGCCCGCGACGCGCCCCGCTCCGTCTTCGTCACGACCGTAACAGTCACGTATAAATCAGCATCGCGACTGGATGCGTCATTGAACAACTAATCGCGACCAATTATTATTAGATGCAGGAACGTGTTCCTCGCGGCCGGTGTTCGCGCTGTTAGGTCGTTTATGGCAATGGCGAATGTTTCCGTGATTGGGTTGTTGTATTTTATTTTTGATGATTCGGATGCCAGGATGTTCTGTTATGTTTGTGTAGTAAATTTTTTTAGTTGTATATGGATTTATTAGATTTAGTAGATTTCGTAGATGTATTAGATTTAGTAGATTCATTAGAAATATTAGAAATAAATTAAATTGTTTATTGCTAAGGAATTCGACCGAGGCGATGAGAATTATTTTGTCATAATTTTGATCTTCTCTATTACTGAAATTAATTTGCTCTGATTTCATGCGATTTTTGTGAACATTCCTGTTACGATCGACGCGTTGACAAATCTATCGTTGCACCGAAAATTCGCAAATAATTCAATTCTAAATCCAACAACTACATCTAATATTTCTAGATGAAAAATTGTCGCAGCCTACGACAGCCTCGGACCTTGCGCACGTCGTCTCATCGCCGTTCGACCAAATCCACTTCGGACCATACGCCATTGAGCAATTTGCTCCGAATCTAACCGCGGTGGCACATGTGCGGCGTCGACGGGTCTAATTTCGGCCGGTAAAGTTCGTGAAAGCCGGATCGACACGGTTTCCGGAAGGTAAAGGTCCCCCGGCGACGGCGAAGCTCCCGAATAAATCAGCTCGTCAAGCAGCCGGCGCGTCGTCGAACAATTAGCTAGGAATCGGAACGGCGGCGGCGTTAACAAATCTATTTCGGCCGCGGCGGTTTCCTGGAAGCAGGATTTACGGGAGGGGGAGACCGGGCACCTTCGAAACGAACGGCCTTAACAGGGCCCCGCTCGCGGCCGCGATCGTTTCCCTAAAAAAATCTGGTAATTTCGTGTAATCTTCTCGGAGGGCTGGGCGTGGCCAGACCGCAAGAGGGTTACACCGCGCCGCGGTGCCCGGCGTGTGTCATTAACCGAATCCACCGAACGACCGTGTCCTTCCTTTCTCCACGGTCCCGGGGTACCTGTGTTACGTGAGCCGCGTTAAGGATCATCCTCTTGCGCAAAAATTGATACGCCAAACGAGCCACCGGCACCCCACGTTTTGAGTGAAACGTTCGAGCGACAGCGATCGTTTCACGGCCGTTTCTTCGCCGTTCTCGTTCGTTAGGTAAATTACCTCAAATCGTTCCTTGGCTTCGAGATACTAAAATGGACGGTTTCGGGCGAGGAGATATAGTTAATATCACTTTACGACTCGGTTTTATGGTGTCTTAAGTGGTATTGCAAAAGTTATTCAGTATTTAGAAATAAGGAGTTCCTGAGACCATTTGAAGTCACTTCTTCCTTTACAAAATTTTACTCCGCGGTTTCGTTTGCGAGTTATTAGCGAAATACGGTGACCAATGAGAGGCGCGCTCGGCCGGCGCTAGGCAGTCGAGCCACAAGTATACGCCTCCGCGTCAGCCAGGAGGCGTCTCTCATTGGTAAATGCTTTTCGTAAATAACTCGTGAACTATGCCTCGGAGAAAAATTTTGTAAAGGAAAAAGTTACTCCAAATGACCTAAGGAACCCATCTCCCAATTTTGAATAATTTTTGATAACTATAATTTTTTATCTATAATTGCCAACTATGAAAACAAGCCGCGAGGATCGTATCTTCTATTCCCACGTCATCCACGTTTGTCAGCAAGCCGAGAGACAGTTCGATGAAATTCGCCGCGATGAATTTTTACGATCTACGAGACGACCGTTGATTCATCGTCGTCATCCGATCGTCTATTTCTGCACGCGTCGTCACGGTACCATCCACTTTTGTCGTTGCTCGGCTCATTGCGATTTCATAAGAGCCGCGACCTATATCCTCTCATGCACCAACTGCGAGCAGAGCACGTCGCGGGTAGAAACGACGACGACAAAGACGTCTCCTTGGCGGACACTCCTAAAACCGCTAACAAGGCAGGATCCGTCCGGCGAGCAAGCGGGGCGGTCGGACCATCGAGATAAATCGACCATTGTTAATATCGCGCGCGCGGCTTCGAAACGCGCGTAGCGAGGAGCTATCCGTGACCCGCTCCGCTTGTCCCCGTCGATGTCGCAAAACGGTACTTAAATTACAATTTGCATTTAAAACTGCGCGTATACAGAGATCCGAAAGTTGTTCGCCTGGGTTTTCTGCCGCGTTCGTTGTACACAACGAAGGACGGCCGCGGAGTTTGTTGCCTGCCACTGTTCCCAATATCGGCGAGCTGATAACTCCCGCGAAACCGCAGCGCGCGCGCGCGCGAACTCGCCTATGCGCTCGGTTTTAATTTATGTAAAGCAGGCGATCGATCGTGTCCACCATTTTGGCGGAACTCGGCGAACTGTGCGAGATTGTCGGGTTGATAGAGAAAAAAAGTGTAGTTTTTACGACTTCTGTAAAAATTAGCGACGGAATGCGAAATGGGATAATAAACCGGAGCTGGTGAAGAAGGCGAAGCTTTTACCAGTTCTGCGGAATTTCAATGGACAGGTTGAACTTTATTTTCCAGCTGATTTAAATTAGTCGCGAAGACATATGCGAACGTGTATTTCTTGCTTGTTAGCGCGGATATCTTGCGAAGGGAAAAGGTATCACGTTCTTTTCTTAATTAATAAAATTAATAAAATTCATTGAAAGTCGACTGGTGCGAAATTAAGTTATTATAATAATATTATAATAAGTTATATATTATTATTATTATATTAAGTTATATATTATTATTATTATATTATTATATTAAGTTATATATTATTATTTTTGTATCATTATTATATTATTGTATTAAATTATACATTATTTACATAATTGACTATGTAGATAGCACAAAGACGTAGCTAAGACGTCTTAAAGACGTTCATTCTAGGACGTGAGAAATTCAGATCTGGCAATTAAAGCTCAAAATTTTGATTTTGCACTACTACTTGCAATTCCAATAATTCTTTAAAAAAATCGTACATTTCACGCGCTGCAAGCAAAAGTATGCGCTTGCGCCATAGAAATACCAGTCGTCAAAATAATGTTGGCCGTTCTGATCGAAGCAAAGCAGATAAGATTGTCATCTCCTTATCGGTAGTGGAGCGTACCCGAGTACGCGACGGTCCACGTCGGTCGTCCCCGTGCGTCTGCGGCACGTCCCCGAGGGCTCCGACGTCGGTACCCCCCGTATCAGACAGCACCCCACCACCGACGGAGAGCCACCCTCCACTTCCGCTTCGCTTGGTAGCCACTCCTCTCAGCCTCCGTTGATACTTCCTCGCGCGTGTGTATCTCGTCAGTCGGCCCGGAGCCACGTGCGTGTGCTCGAGAAGCTCCGCTCGACTGGTCATCGGCAGCGGCGATCCGCTCGCTTCCTGGTCGGCGATCGATCTATCGCGTCCGTGCCATCGACTCGGCCTTATCAGTTACCACTCTCCAGCCTCTGAGCACCGTCTGCAACAGTTCGAGCCCTTGTCCCGAGAATCAGCCGGATAATTCGATCGGTCGCGAGCAGAATCCGCGAACAAAGTCCGCGAGCAGAGTCCGCGAGTGAAAATTTCCAGGAATCCGAGCGATTTAAAAGAGAAGGGGGGAGAGGCGCGTTTAAGTGAACGTCGACGAAGAATAATGGTGTGCACCTCGAGGGCGTGAAGTGTCTGCGGCAATATGTACCGATCCGTCCGCGGCGTCGCCGTCGGGCCGTGCGAGCCCCGCCGTCTCGGTCGGACGTCGCGCGTCTAAAACGACCAGGAAACCGAAACGCGAAGACAGATGGTGGTAGCAGGGCGGACTAAAAATATCGGCCGCGCCGGCACGCCGTGTTCCCTCGCTTGTACTTGAACGATCCAGCCGGCTGGAGAACCAGGCTGCTCCATGCGAGCCGTCCCAGAGACCCGGCAGACGGCCGATGAGGAAACAGCGTGATTCAACTCGAGTGCCGGTTTCCGATCCCGTGATCCGCTTGGCGGAGATGGACTCTGCTTGGCGGAGATAGGCTCTGTTTGGTAGAGATAGACACTGCTTGGTAACCTGTTCGACTTATTGGAGAATCAGGATCCTGAGGCTTTCAGGAGGCTTTTGGCGTCATCTAAGGATCGTCTAAGGATCGTCCAATCTGCTCGACTTATTGGGGAATCATTCAGGGATCTTGAGTCTTCCAGGGAGTCTTCTGGAATCTCAAAGGTTCATCTAAGGATCCTCCAAGAATTGCCCAAGGGTCCTCTAAGGGTCTTCTATCTTAGTGATCGAAAGCGTCCCAGCGATCCAGGGGTGAGTCTCCTCGACTTCGCTACAGTCCAGCTCTATCCAGTCTCTATCTGGTCACAGTTTCGTCTACTCGTGAAACTGGAGAGACGCGATAGCCGTGAATCGTATCCACTTTCGCGTCGTTACATAAAGATTCGGAACGTAACGTATACTCCGGCTGGTTTGCGTGGACACGCTCGTAATATCCTGGTGTCTTTCAGCGAGGTAACGCGGGGCTGGACTTCGCCACCTGTGCGCGGCCTCGCAACACACACACACACGCGCGCTCCTCTCCCGTGTGTCCTCCTACTGTAATCCTACACACAGAACCGGCTGCTTCCGGCCGATTCATCGATACCGCGGCCAGCCTTATCGATCCCGGTTCACGCTTGTTTTACGCTCGTTAAACGGGAATCGCCGTCGCGAGATCGCGAGTCCGACGGCTCTCGAGTTCAGTTAATTGAGATCGACGCGGCTGATCGCCGAGGCGAATTCTTGCGATTATCGAGCCGGTTGTGGGAGGACGGTGTTTACGTTTCAATGGCTGGGGAAGATCCATTGACGCGACGACAGAGAGAAATACGCGACTTTCAACTCTTTGCAACCGATGGCATTTTAATTGTAAATGTGAAATCATTTTTCTGGCTTATAGCATTTTTATTGGGTTGACAATTAACTGATCGCGGATTTTGTTAATAGACGGTCTTAGCACATTCTTTTATTTTCTCAGCGTGTTCAAAGTAATTGAGTTATATTGTTTTCTAACTGTCCGGACTTTCATCTTTTTTATCAATTTTTTTATCAGTTTAGCAAGAAAATTGTATCGATTAGTTATTTAGTTTCGTTTTTATCACTGTTTGAAGATGGAAGGACAAGAAGCGCATTTTAGACATATTTTATTGTATTATTTCTAAAAAGGCTGGATTGAAGCACCTGATCTATATTGTTGCTCAATATATTCTCAATCTATTGCTCTATCTATTGTTTAATCCCCGGCGGGACATCTAGCGGCATATATTGTGCGCGCCAACTTTAAAGGGAGTACATTCTCTTCACATATAAATATATATTACATATCTACTATATCATATATATTATATAGAATATATCATATATCTATTTTTCAAAAAACAAAGCAACGCAACCAAACAGCTCAATATTATATATATTACATATCTACTATATTATATATATTATATAAATTTCTCGAAAAAGAAAGCAACGAAACGGCACAATCCCCTAACGAACAGCTCGAATACCAAGCATCCCCTCCCACAGCCGCAATCCTAACAGCAAAAAGCTCGGCGCGAACGGTTGCGAGCCCGGTGATGAGTTAACCGCGCGCTCTAGAGAAGAAGCTTTCTAATCCGTCCGGCAATTTGTTCGAAAGATCGGGCACCGGGGAAAAGCGTATTGCGGGGCGCGTGGATCGTTAGGGTCGAAGAGATTGGTTTCGCGGGGGCCACCGGTTGATTGCCGGTGCCGCGGAATTAGCCGGGCATCTCCTCCAACCGCGGAGGCATCCGGAAAAAGCGTTAATAACACGGCTGTGATACTGATCGATGGTTTCAGCGGCGCTCACCCAGCGGGGGCAGAAGGAACAAGAGGAGGAGGAGGAGGTGAGGGAGGAGGACGAAACCAGGAAAGGCTCCTCGCGGACGATGTAGCCGCGTAGCTTCGTCACCGGGGGGGAAGAAGCAAGAGTTCCGCCGCCCCCTCCTCGAGGCCGAGTTCTCTTCCACTCATGGTGTTTTACGGCGCGCGGTTGTTTGAAATTCTTCGCGTGGAGTCGCGGCCGTATTTATAGAGACGCGCGCGGTGTGTGCACGCGCTCGCGAGTTCACGCACGTTCGCGCACGCCTCCTCGAGGCCCGGGGCTGTCGCCGGCTGCCGAGGCGCGGAGAGCAGAGAGAGAGAGAGAGAGACAGTGAAAGATAGAGAAAAAGAGAGAGAGAGAGAGAGAGAGAGAGGAGGAGACAGAGCCGACGTCAGAGGAAACGAGAAAACGGAGCCGCGGTGCGTCGACGGGGCTAAACGGAGGGACGAGCACGCGGGCACGTCGCGATCATGAGGCGATGCATCCGCGACAGGAGCACCGGCCCGCTTCGTCGCCGAGCACGTCCTCGACGTCGTCGAACTGTCTGCGCTGGCTGCCCCCACTGGCAGGCCTCCACGATTCACCGGGCATGATCGCCCGCCGCCAGCCGCCAACGAACGCGGTCCTCGCCGCCGCTGTCGCCGCTCTCCTTCTGATCGTCGGCACCGTCGCAGCCGTCGATGACGTTTCGGTGAGTACGTTCCCGATTGCCCTTCTGTCGATTCGTTCGCTCGTTTATCCGCGTCCGCTGATACACGACGTTGTTGCACGCGACGATAACACGGCGATGCGTCTTTAAATTCCGATTCACGTCGTCCTCGGATTCCGTTCCTTGGGCGATGGCTTGTGGCATATATAAGATCGTGTGTTCGGAGAATTGTTCGTTTTCAACACTTTACCGACCGGTAGCCTATAAATCGGCCTTTTCCTCCGACGAGGCTTTTTCTTCCAATAAATCGGTTATCGTGGTAACCAATAATTTAATATTAATTATTAAGATAAACGTGATAGTTTGTACTACCATAAGCTTCAATATTGCTATACAATTTTCTAAATATTACGCACCATTCACGATTAATAAAATAAGTAAAATCGAAATGAAAACAAGAATTTAACATTATCTTAGTATAGTTAAAGCAATTTAATTAATCAAAGCGAAACTAGATAATATTTATCATAAGGGGCGATGTTAGAACACGTTCGCGTTCGAAACATTCTAGTCAAATTCAATTAGTTAAAATACATTGTAATAGAAATGAATTTTCAAGATTTATGTTTTTCAAGAATTATTTTATTTGGCCAGAAATTAGTGTTACTCGTATTTGGGTGACACGGCGCTCAAAGTGTTAAGGTTGCCCTCTATAAGGAGCTGCGCAATGAGGGATAGTTGGTAATTAGACTGTGGGATCGTTAGGCGAAATATAAATGTCCAGTCGCTGGCGCAGAAAATGAAAGTAAATCAAGTGCCCGAATTCTTTTCCTCGTTTTAGTACGGCGGAAGTGGTGCGCCGGTGTTGCTAAGTGAGCCCGGTTAAGTATGAACGTGGCTCGGGTCGATTTTCCGAAAGGGTTTTAATATATTTTAATGTGGGTTTTGGGTTAATATTTTAATATTTGTTTTAGGTTAATATTTTTAATATATAGCTCAGTTTAGTATTTAAATATATATTTCAGTTTCATATTTAAATATATGTTTCAGTTTAATATTTGAATATATATATTTCAGTCTCATATTTAAATATGTTTTAGTTTAACATTCAAATATATGCAATATTTCAGTTTTATACTCAAATATATATTTTAATATTAACGTTTAATATATTTACTTATTCCTTTCACAAACATGTAAAATCGGCAATCTAATACTTAATTCAGCTAATATTTAATTTAATAGCCGAAACGATCGAACGTTTCACCATCTACGAGTCCCATCACAGACTCCCATGGAGCATCTCGGCTTCGATCGAAAGCGGCGATTCCCCTCGCAACTCGCCATAAAAACGCGAGATCCGCCGATCAAGCACCGTTAAAAAGAGAAGAAAAAAAAAAGAAGAAACACGCCTAACGGTTCGCGGAATCGTTAGCAATTATGTTAAACATATAGAATATGCCCGCGTGCACAATGCCTCCATTGTCCCGCAGCATTTTATACGATTCGGTGAAAGTCTCTCTTCCCGTTTTAATACGAGACCGCCTATCATACACGCTTCGACGGGTCAGCCTCGGAATCGAAAGAGATCCACGGAGAAATTACGGTCGGATCGATAGCCGTTCGATAGACTCGGTTTCACCGCGATAAGAACGTTATTCGGGGGACCCGGCGAACATGTACCGGATGCATACCTCGCGCGCGGGTAACATCCGCGCGGCGCGGCGCGTATTCGGGACAATAAACTTTCTAAATTCCCTTTCGTCTTCTTTTCCTATTTTGAACGATTCCGTTCTCCGGGAAAACGATCCACGATCCTCGCGCGCGATATAACTATTAAAGTAGCGCATATGAAATGTCGGACGTTCAAGTAAACATATCAAACTGTACATCTTTTCTCAAAAGCTGATTTAATCAAAATATGCTCCGCTTGTTTTACCACATCATTTTTCAACGAGATTTCAATACAGAAATGCCTGTCTCAGAATGGAAATACCACTAACAGAATGGAAATACCACGAACGAGAAAAATTATTTCAGGATTTACAGTTAAAATGGCGTCCGAGTGCAAAGAGTTAAAAATTTCGCTATTTCATACGCGCTAACCTAAAAGTCCCCCGGATCCGTCCACTTCGCTCTCGGTCGACGAAATTCGCGGTATCTCGCGACCGCGTCGCGCGGCACGGCCAATTAAGCAACCGCGCGCCGCATAAAATGGGAATAAACGTCGCGGAACGGCGCAAGAAAATAGAAAAAAAGGAAAAAGAAACAGAAAAAGAACGAGAGAGAGAAAAAAAGCGTAGCGGACCGGCAAATCAGGGAACGAGGTGCGCGCTCGTTATCGGACGCATATTGATCTGCTTAATTAGAGACAAGGTACCGGTGGGAACCCGTGGCTCGCGCGATGATTAAGAGCAATCCGTGTGGCGTCGTTAAACGAAAGCGAGTTTAACGACGAGTTTATCGGGCAACTATTTCCAGGTTTTCGGCGGGCAACGCGCGTATCCAGCGGCGATACTATTGCCGCGGGGCGTCGTCGCGTTGCCCGAGGTGGGATCCAGCCGGATCGACGATGATCGTCGATTCCCTCGATCGTAATGGAGTCGGGGAAGGGGGGGATAATGCGGGCGACTAATGCGCCGTAATTTCGATATTTATCGGCGCGATCGCGATACCTGTCGAGAGCCGTTTCACCCGGGTAAGGGGAAATCCGCGCGTGACCCGGAGCGGGTAGAAGCGGGTAACAGTAATTAGGAGCGAATAGGAGCGGGTAGAAGGGCGTTGAAGCGAGTAGAAGCGGGTAGCAGTTAGTAGGAGCGGGTAGAAGCGAGTAGCAGTAATTAGGAGCGGGTAGAAGCGGGTAGCAGTAATTACGAGCTTGTAGAAGCGAGTAAGAGCGAGTAGAAGCGTGTAGAAGCGGGTAACAGTAATTAGGAGCGGGTAGAAGCGAGTAGCAGTAATTAGAAGCGGGTAGAAGAGGGTAACAGTAATTAGGAGTCAGTAGAAGCGAGTAACAATAATTAGGAGCGGGTAGAAGCGAGTAGCAGTAATTAGCAGCGTGTAGAATCTGATAACAGTAATTAGGAGCGAGTAGAAGCGGGTAACAATAATTAGGAGCGGGTAGAAGCGGGTAACAATAATTAGGAGCGGGTAGAAGCGAGTAGGGGCGAGCAGACGCGGCTACGAAAATAGGGGAAAAAGTAAGTCTCCTGCTCGCTGCTCGATTTCGGCGAGCAGATGCGCGACGCGAGACGCGCGAGATGAGCGCCTAATAGAAAACTAAAAATGGGCATTCGAGCGACTGCGCCGCCGTTTTTTCCCCCCCTCCCTTTTTCGCTCGTCAGCGTGTAATTTAATTCGCGACGCGTCGCCGGGCCGACTGATCGATGAGAGCGGATTTTACGCCGCGGACAGGGAATTCCTATGGTTATTTTTTCCCCG
Organism: Augochlora pura; assembly: GCF_028453695.1. Taxonomy (NCBI): domain Eukaryota; kingdom Metazoa; phylum Arthropoda; class Insecta; order Hymenoptera; family Halictidae; genus Augochlora; species Augochlora pura. The sequence goes on along the minus strand of NC_135777.1, from coordinate 21,525,280 downwards.
TTTATTTATCGCGAAGAGTGCCGTACGATTTCTCAGTCGACGAAGATATGTACTACTATTTTAGATATTTATTTATTTGTTTATTGAATATGTGGGGGAAGTTACCTATCTTTTACTTAATTACGAGAAAAGTAAAATAAAATATATATATTTTTTATTCTTATGTATATGTATTTTTTTTATTTTTTTTCTGTAGCGTTATAATTGATAGGTAAATTGCTGTATATGTTTAATGAATAAATGATTAAATAACTGAAAGAGAAGTTTCTTCGACGACTATAAGATCGTACATCTACGTAATTATATCGTATATTATATCGTACACAAACATAATACAGGGTATATAAATTATATAAAATCATATAGATATAAATAATCAAAATTATAATTAAAAACTACATAATTTCATAAAATACGGAGATTAGAAATAACAACTACATTATCATCACAAAATAATGCAGCTACACCGGGCTTTTACAATAATATCCTCCAACGTATGCCTCCATTGCATCTATTCGCATCATTATCACCTCTATTAGACGAATCCCCGACTTTTTTAAAATAGTTTCTCTGGTTACCGTATCGCCGACCGTAATAGCATCTGCAAACATTGCGTAACATCGGTGGTGAAAGTTCACGGCGGTTGCCCAACGCGAACCAGATCACGAAGATCACCGTATATCAGCATCGAATCGCTCGGCTATCGACAAACGCTCCGCTAATTATCAATCTCAAGCGCAGGCATTAGCCTTTCCAGCGACGCGATAATGTTGTTTAACGCCGCGACAGGGAATGTTGCAAATTGAATTCGCGGAGGGAGAAAAAAAGAAAGAAAAAAAAATTGAATTCGAACCGCGCGCGGCGACGGAATCGATTCGATCTCGTTCCAGCAGTTGCCCGACAAGTATTTCGCCCTGTCGGCCGGCGAATTAACATTGATGGAACGTTAATGAGCCGGCGCGGACCGCGAATAGCATTCCGCGGCGAGCCGCCGCGGACACGTGTTTTAGGAGCCGATCGCCTCGCCGTTCGTTCTTCCGCGAACGGCGATGAAAATTTCGCGCGAAATTGGCGCGCGGCAGCCGGTTCGCGAGGACAGCCTTCGAGAATCTGTCGATGATGGATCCGCGTCCGCCGCGAACCTAGCAACGCGAGCGTGCCTCCTAAGCGGAGAAACTGGCCGGACCACGAGGCCGCGGTAATTACTATAATTTCATTTAGTAGCTTCGAATTCCGGCGATCCTGCGCGCATCGGCGCCACGGTCCTCCCGGCGTGCGGCCGCGGACTCGGAAATAACGGAGCCGTCGACGAAATATTCCGTCGAATTATCGTTCTAAAATAGCCCGCGGCTCATGGCAATCCGTGTCCGAAACCTGTCTCGGCTCTCCGACAAAAATCGCGAGCCTTTTTCAACGTCCTCGTCGCCCGCCGCGAATATCGAGCGATTTTTTGGCTAAATTTTAAGGATAAATCTATGTTCCGGTCGTCGAATCGACTCGGTATTTTCCAGATATGATCTACCAGCGATCTTCAAGGCTTCTGCAAGTCGTTCATTCGAATCCCTGACTCCGTCGATGTTGTATCTCGCGACCGGATGTCGCGGGCTCTCGACGTTAGTAACAGCTTTGGTAGTTTCCTCGTTACGGAAATAAACGCTCTAATTTGTTGAAACGGATTGACATTGCCAACAGAAATGTCTATTATACATTGCGAACCTGCCGCGACGTCGAGGCCGAACGCGGGGGGCAAGGGGGCCGCCCGTTTCCGAGCGCAGAATCCGCAGCTGCAGAGCTCTCAGGTTACCACCCACAGACCCAGGGACATCAAAGCCTCGCAGTCGAGCGCGCGCGCGCGACACTTACGCCGCGCGGAGTTTTTCGTTTGCCCTGGGCGCCGATGATCCCGATAACATCATGCCCGCGGACCACGGCAGTCGCCGGTTTATATTTAGGACCGTCGTTTCTGTCCCGATCGCGATGTTTTCGTGGCGACGGAACGCGGCCCCCGGGGGAAACCGTAAATCCGCGGCCGCTGCCTTCCACGGCCGGTTATCAAACGGATCCGCGGCCGTGACGACGACGACGACGACGATCGCCAAAACCGGTAAACTGGATATCGCTCGTCCGTCAGACGCACGAGGAAGATATCCCGGACAGGAAAGGGGCGGGCGGGGAGCGGCGAGTATCGGATAAAGGATAAGCGTTTATTTGAGCCCGTCCCTTATCGGGCCTAACAGGCCAATTTATGGCTCGATAGCTTGTGTCCCGGCCGTGCAGATAGCGGACAGATGGCGGACCGATCGCCTCTTCCTTCCTTCGCCGGCTATTAGGCGAACTGTTATCGTAAAGTGTCGCTCGTGGGAATGGCCGGACAGCGGGATGTTCCTTTCCGCAGAAATGTTTGAAGAACATGCCCCGATCCGGGGAACGTTCCTTTAGCCGAGATACATTTCTGTGCGCCGCTTTTAGATCATGCTCGGAAACGGGGCGCGCGCATGAACGACGCCGCGATCGACGGTGGACGGGCTCGGCCATTTATTTAGCTAGCCAATAAGTCGCGTTTTGCTGTGTTACCATTTGTTCGAAAGAAATAAAATGACTTATTGATTCGTTCAATATTCATTTTTTAGTCTGAACTTTTTCTTTGTTTTATAAATAGGTGAATTGTTTTTTTAAGAATGAAATATTGAGGTTTCATGGAACAAGATGGGAGTCTTAATTAAATGGTTAGGACTTTTTGGTAATTTTTCTATAATGAAAATTGTTGCAAAATATCTACTTAACACTTTATCGACCGGTAACCTATAAATCGCCTTTTCCCCTCGATCGGTAGCCTGTGAATCGGTTGCCAAAGTAACCCTTAATTTGTTATCTATTATTGAGATAAATGTATTAAATTGTACTACAAGCTTCCATATTATTATATAAATTTTTAAATATTATATACCTTTCGCCATTAATAGGCTAATTAAAATCCAAATAGAAACGAAAATTTTTTTGATGACCGATCAATAAATTGTTAAAATATATCTTAATATATTTAAATAATACTAATATAATATACTAATACTTAAAATATATCTACCACGATATCTGCTAAAAATACATATTTACATAAATGAAACAAGCAAAGATCGATCACCTAAAACAAAGAAACCGCGAAGGTACAATTACGACGTCCATAGACCGTAGTTTAAAAATGGCGTCGACGCGTTCCCTCCGCAGAGACTCGCGCGATACCCGAGGCCCCGTGGCGTCGCTCAATTAATAATTCAGTCCCGATCGTTAACGGTACATCGCGCGTATGGAACCGAATCCTCCTCGCGACGATAAAAAGCAACGCCGTAGAAGAAAGCCCAAGAGAATACCTTGTGTGACCAACTTCCTGCTCGGTTTCCCGACTGCTTCCCGCGCGGCTCTCACGGCCCGATCAAGTTATTCTCTAATTAATAGTTGGCCGTCCCGCGGCCAAGGGGATCCCGACGAAAGAAAAGAAGACGTGCCGGCCGGCCGTCCCGGCGACTTTCCATCGGCGTAAAAATGGCTGACCCCGGCGGTCGCCTCGCGCTCGGTCCCTTCGCGCCGTCTCCCCGCGGCGGATAACTTCCTGTCGCGGGATCCGCGGAGGTCTCTCTAACCGTCGGCTATACAATTCTGTTAGCGTGCCGGGATCGACGGAATAATTTACCGCTATTCGGACGGGAAGAACCCCGGCCTCGCCACGCCGAGACAATGTAGACACGCGCGGATATATTCGAGTTCGACGACGACGACGACGACGACGACCGACCGACGACGACGCTTTTCTGACGCGCGAGATTGATCACCGCGGCGCGTCGGTCTTCATTTTGGCGAGCGCGCGCACACGATGCGAGAGCTTAATGATCCCGGGGGATCGATGCGGTCGCGACGCGCAACTCCACGGTAATTCCTTTTCCCTTGACCGCGGCCGTCAAATTCCTCTCGGAATCCGGCGCGACGCCGCCGAGTGCGAATCCGTGTAACCGCATTCTGCGTCTCGTTCTCTCGCCGATCCGTCTTGCGTCCCCTCTCGCGGATCCTGTATTAGCTGCATCGGAGTTATTCGGAATTGTAGAGTAAAGTTGAATTTGCAATTGTGGAATAAAAATTAGTATTTAGAAGATAGTCATTATTATTATATTTTATATATTGTGTTAGATGTATTTATGGTGTATTAGAGTTGTGTTACTAAGTCGTGATAACATGTATCTCATTAACTGACAATTTTGATAACAATAGTAATTATTATTATTCATAAAATGCAAATTACGGTGACATAAATGGCAAATTTCTCAAAAGCTCTACTCAAAGAAATAATACAAATATTAACATATTTACCAACTATTAAAAATTACTCTCCGTCCTCTTTCACAATTGTTTACGTATAAACAAAGGAGCCCGCGTTACAATTATACCGTAAAAAGAGAAAACCAAAGATTTCTACATTTTTCTCCGCCACCGCACGAATCACGGTGTCGAGAATAATTTGCATTCCGCGCCGGGGAAAACACGCACGAAAAGAGAACGAGAGAGAGAGAGAGAGAGGGAGAGAGGTGGGGGAGGGAGGCGGAGAGGACAGAATTTCAATTTTCTCTTCTCGATAAATCAAGCCCCCCGGGCCCGTCAGTCCGCGGGGCGGTGTACAGTTTGGAATCGTTAACCGACTAACAGCTCGCCGGTGGAATCTGCTCCCCCGATCTCTCTCTCTCTCTCTCTCTCTCTCTCTCTCTCTCTCACTCTCTCGGTCCCGGACGCCGGCCGCAGAATGTCTAATCGGGGACTAGGGACTCCTCTGACCGTTTTCTCCGCGTACGAACGCGTAGACAATGGAATGGCGATCGCGCCGGAATACGAAAAGAAACGAGGAAGAAACCACGCGGCGGCTGTGGCGGCGGCGGCGGCGGCGGCGGCGGCTGCGCGCGCGGAGAGAGGGTGGGAAGCCGTCTTGAAACGATCTCCTCCGCGGGTCCGCGGGAGAGCGAACGGGACCGCGCGGGGCCCCGGGACTTGATTTCTCGCCGGGCAAGAACTGTATAGTTTGTAGCATAAGCCTCTCCATCCCCCCTTCCCTCCCCGTCCATTCAGCGGTCGTAAACTCCGTTGGCAGCTGTCCTAGGCGCTAGACACCGTCGGATAAACGTCCCGGAGTTTTGCGAGCTTCGTTACCGTCCGGCGAAATAATGGTGTATAGTGTATAGATGTATAGTATGTGTCTGTGTTACTGTATTGGACTCTGTATACAGTATATATAGAATATATAATTTATATAGTATACATAGCATATATGTAGTTTACACAGTATATATATAGTTTATACAGTATAGTATATTTTATAGTATAATTTTATATAATATAGTATAGTACATATAATACATAGTATATTTAATATATTTAAATAATTAAATTAGATTGTATATATACTATATGAGCCATAGATATACACATGGTTTATATAGTATATGTACATGTATAACCTAATATAGTTATATATTCAGTATAACCTAATACAGTTAAATATTCAGTATAACCTAATACAGTTAAATATTCAGTATAACCTAATACAGTTATATATTCAGTGTAACATTATAACATAGTTACAGTACACTATAACAAGTTAGTATAATATAATATCATACATTACACAGTATTATAATTATACATATACTGTACTACAACAGCGATCTTTGTATTTAAAACCGTCATTCGAGTGGCAGTCGATCGTCTCAATTGCATAAAAGCTGTCGCAACACGGTTGTTCGAAGTTGCAGGCTCGAATCAGGAAATCGTAGTGGAAATACCGAAGCAGAGACCTTCGCGATTTATTCCGGCGAGAGTTTATTTTAGTTTAAGAACGATTCGCGCGTGCTCCGCGATCTGCGATAATAAATCGCAGACCGAATGGGATAAGACAAATTCAGAGTTATGCGTTTTTCGGATTGTTTCGAGTAAATATTTGTCTGGGAGAATTCTTAGAGCGAACTCGTTTTAGTAGAACATTCCATTCGAACGTTTCACTCGAACAACAATGATTCGTTATTCGTAACAAGATATTCTGTCTATTAGAATTGTTGTTAATTTTTTTATTGGGGAGATCTATTCGAATAATTCTTCAATCTTTTATTGGAATATTTTTTAATCTTTTATTTTCAATACACCCAAAGGTAACAAATTTTCCAATACAGCAATTAAACAAAAAAGATTGATATTAAAAGTTAACTCTGAAAAATTACTCTACAATTCTATAATTAATATTCAAATAAATTATCCCAATTAATTTCTAAACAAATAAATTCTAATTAAAATCTAAACGAACATTAAATTCGATTAAAATTATATTCGCATAATTTCTCATCTAAACCAATATATCCGACCATATAACCTCGCGAAAACGTCTAATAAAACGTTATTCCACAATCCTCTTCGTCCGAATAAAATTTCACTGAACCAAGCAACAAGGGTACAGACTTTCGCAAGAGCCCCACATCCCGGAGTTTATTATTTCCCGCGCGCGTTCAATAACGATACGAGATTAAGATAGAGCCGGAAACGAAGGTGTTAAGCTTACGAAACGAGCGCGTCGGGTCTTAAACAGTGTCGTTACCATCGCCGTCGGTGGACGTCTTCGAGGCACCCCGGGACGATTTTACGTTATCCTCTGCAGCTAGAGTCGTCCTCCCTCCCATCTCGCTCACCCCTTCCCCGTATCCCATCCCGGCGATCCTCCTCGGTGCGCGGTTTCTTTTCCTCCCCGTAGCGACGACAACTTTTTGCCCGCGCGAGGTTAACATACTTCCTGCCCCGGGACGGGCTGAAATTCCACGCGATAGTCGTCACGATACGCAGCAAGAAGCTAATCGAGCCGCCCGGAGCGGTCCCGCGGGAGAAGGAATCTCCACGGGGTGCCAAAGCGAAGCTCCCAGCCTCTCTCGCAGCCTCTCTCCTAGTATGTACTCTCTTGCGGCCACTTTCGCAGTTCTCTCCTAGTTCTCTCTCGCAGTCTCTTTCTCTCTCTCTCTCAGCCTCTTTCTTAGTATGTACTCTCTTGCAGCCCCTCTCTCCTAGTTCTCTCTCTCTCAGCCTCTCTCTCTCTCTCTCTCTCTCTCTCTCTCTCTCTCAGTTGTGTCTTGCAATCTCTCTCTCCCTCTCAAAGTTCTTCTCTTGCAGCATCTCTCCTTCTCTCTCTCTCTCTCTCTCTCTCTCTCTCGCAGCCCCCGGGACTCGCGACGTTGGAAATCGGCCGCCTTTCAGCCTCTAATGCGGCCGTTTAACGAACCCGGGAAAAACTCGTGTAGCCGGAGGGCGGCGAACGGTTGCACCGTGGATTAACACCCCATAAAACGGCAGCTTGCGTCTCAAATGGGAGGCGGAGAATGGCCGACGAGGTGGAGGAGAGTCCGCGACGCGTCGAACGGCCTCTCGGAAACGCATCCCCTAATATTAGGCCGTCGCGCGAACGTTGCCTCGCGTAAACGAAACTCGCTACACGGAATTCTATTTTTCCTTTCGGTAGCGTGGATTCGGCGGATCGGCGCGTGGACCACGGTTAACCCTTTCGGTGCGTGCAGCGCCAGATTTAACAGAAAGCACAGACCTTATTCAATTTCTTTTCGAGATGCCATTTACAGTGAAACGAAGTTGAATCCTTCTCCTTTAATTACAAAAATAATAAATTAAGAAAAACCATAGAAACAATTTTGAAAAATTCATTCTACCAGCATCCCCACTCTCTACATTTTCCATCAAATAACACAGCAATCTGTAATAATATCTTTAAAGAATCCCAGCCATAAAACAATCACTTTCGGACAATTTCCACCAAGTTCAACAAACACCGATAGACACCGTGGAACGCGGTGATTTTACGGCATTCGTGTTCATCGCGTAAAATCTCAGGCGGCGTAAACACAGACGTCGATCGCCGCCAGGACTCGACGACGCGAAGGATTCGACGATGTCTAATGAAGAGGGACGCGACGCGCGGGGAGCGGGTTCGCAGGGCGACGAAGACGCCGAGATCCGGAAATAACCCGGCCCCGTAAACGCGTTCTTACGCCGCGGAAAAAGAGGA
>NC_135777.1:21505280-21517091 GCF_028453695.1 Augochlora pura | reverse complement strand
CCATAAACAAACACCAACTCACTACCGCCAATTAAAAAAAATCCAACTACCACGCCCACATGTCTTCCAACAATAAAACCCGTCCAATCAGCATTCACAAATAAAATTCAAAGAAAATTGGAAACAAATTAGAGGTGTGCGTCAATGCATCCTTGTGAAAAAAATTAGAACCGTTTTCCTGGAGCAGCGAATATCTGCTCTCGCAAGACGCGCGCGCGAGCGGACCGCAAACAACGGCCCCGCTCGGGGCAGTAAAACGAGAAGATCACGGTAATAATATCCCTCGCGAGAATAATAAAATGTTTCCGCCATTGGCAGGCGAAGCAGTCGACGGTCGGCGTCGGCTATCGACGGGCATCGGCGATCCGAGGTCCCGGAGACTTGCGAAATCCACCGCCGCCGCCGCCGCCGCGTTCCATCCACCTGTAACCGCTCCGAAGATCATACGCACACGCTGTCTGCCCATATGCACGCGTCATTATGCACGGTCGCCGCTTACGGCCGATGGAAACCCGCCGTGTGCCGGCCACGAGACGAGAGAAAGAAAGAGAGAGAGAGAGAGAGAGAGAGAGAGAGAGAGAGAGAGAGCCGTTACCAACCGAAGGGAGATCCTGTAATTTTCAATCGACGCTCCCTCGTGCCCATTATCCCCACGCCGTACGCGGCCCCGCGTATACTCGTCATAAACGTTTGTCCCCTGCGTTTTTCTGAACTTGTATCATCGTGACCCGTATCCGCGGATGCTGCGGACGAGCAGCGATCGAGGACGACGATCGAGCGATCGTGTATCCTGTATGTCTCTTTGGATCGGGTTCAGCGGCGCATGGGATTCCAGAGAAACACGTTTGATAGAGAGTCGTCGATAGGATAGAAGGGGTGGCTCTCTGCGGACTCGGCTCCCTTTGGTTGGGAACGATTATACCGAGTGCATATATTGTTCGCGCGAAATGATTGCCTCGTTTGAAGAAATAAGGATTTCTGAAAAGTGGATACTAAAGAGTGGATACTGAGAGATGTATATTGAAGAGTGTATACTAAAGAGTAGGTACTGAAAGAGTAAATACTGAGGAGTAGGTACTGAAGACTAGGTACTGAAAGAGTAAATACTGAAGAAATAAATACTGAAGGGTAGGTACTGAAAGAGTAGGTACTGAAAGAGTAAATATTGAAGAGTAGGTACTGAAAAAAGTAAATACTGAAGAGTAGGTACTGAAAGAATAAATACTAAAGAAGTAAATACTGAAAGAGTAGGTATTGAAAGAGTAAATACTGAAAGAGTAGGTATTGAAAGAGTAAATACTGAAGAGTGGACACTGAAAGAGTAAATACTGAAAGATTAAATACCGAAAGAATAAATACCGAAAAGTGAATTTTCGACTCCACTTCTCCCCAAAGTAATCTCCTTTAAAAAAGTAATAATCCGCAGAAGAGATCACCGAACGAATCCACGAAACCGGAGTGGTTAATTAGCACAGGAAACGCGGCGCGAGCCGGGGGTAGACACGTCCGAGAACAATAAGGCCCATCCGCGGCGAAAAACAATTAAGAAAGCGGCGCGGCGTCGGCCGCGGCGTGTCAGCGTTGTCCGCGGTGCTGAAACGCGGCCTTGAATTTAAGAGAACAAAAGGAGGCGATTACGTTAACGAGACGACGCGATATGAGAACGCTACTTTGTTTCGCTTCGCGCCATCGTCGCCGTTCGACGTACATCATGCGACTTTGACGGAGCGCTAGCAAGCAATTTTTATACTTATTATAGTATAAACTATACGTATTATAGTAGAAATAGTAATGGTTACTTAACAGTTATTTTTATATATATTATTAATACATTCGTCTATGTCATCCGAAAAATTTCTTGCAGCCATCAATAGTTCATCTTTAACTTTATATAATAATAATTATTTCTATTACCATAATTATTATAATAATAAATAATAATATCTACCACCATATATTATTGTTATTATTATATTATAATTTACACGGAGACCATAAGACACGTTCGAAGGCGTTAAACGCGCGATTCCTCGACGAATCCTACTTCCCACGCTCGTCCATCGACAGCAATGAATCAGCGGCAGATAAAAGAGTTCTCTTTTCACCCCCTGATGTCATTTTTCCTTCAGCATCGTCACTCTCGAAGCGGATACGGAACAGTCATCCTCTAATGCCGAAGCCAAGGTGCGCATACGCTTTAAAAGCGAGAGAACTCGCAATGCCCGGCGGATGTGACGCTAAAAAGCGAGAACCCGCCGTGTCATCGTTCGAACACAGGACTCGCGAGGAGGGCACCGTTCAACGGCCACTGGCCGCGAAGGTTGCAGGCGTCGGGAAACCGATTTATTTGGCGCTTCGCCGGAATCCTTGGCAATCGTGCAAACTGGCGCCCGTGCCTCGGCGATCGTTGCGCAATCGAATAGCTCGGTCGTTACTCATTGTAGTCGACGTGCTTTCTCGCACGGACCTCGACCAATACTCCCTCGTCGATGCGACGAAAACGCTTAAGGGGTGACAACTACCCCCTCCCCCCAACTTCAGCTGTTGTTAAGATAAAAATTTGAAATCACGTATTTTCATAGCGTTCTTTATGGCGATTTCAAGTGTGTGGATATTAATTTTTTAAATATTTTTTTACGGCAGGAAAAATTTTTTTATTGGCGAAAGATTGTAGAAGCGTAAAATTCATAGCTTTGTTTTGTTAAATAGTGCAACTGATGTATATTCAAACGTATACAGTGTAAATGAAATTGTAGTTGCAAAATTTTATTTTTTGCGATAGTTAGAACAATTTTCATATTGTTAGACTTATGCAGGATATAGAAAAGTTTTCAAAATTTTCTTTTAAAAACTACTGACATCTAAAATTCATAGGGTTGCTAGCCCTTTGCTACAAATAACTCGATCAAGAATTGCTCACACGATCGCGTGTTCGAAGGACGACCAAGTAATATAGCCTCCGGATTTTCCTGCGAACTATTTTACGGAGCAGATGACTAATTAATTAGCAATACTAAATCTAGCAACGTTTGCCACACTGCGCATGATTCATAGAGCGAGTCGGTCTTTTTAATGTCGGTGACTAAGAGCGCAGGATTTTTAACGAATTGTTCCGCAGGATAATTGCTTCGGAGTATCTTTTCGGAGATTAATAAGCCTCCCTTTTATAAAAACCGACGAGGTAAAATAGTTTCGTTCAATTTCAATTCCCTTGGATTTTCTTCAATTTTAAAACGCGTGCTAAGAATTAAAAATATAATACTTTGTGACGCATATAAAATGTTATTAAAAAGGCGAATCAATGACTAAAAGCATAGCATTTTTAACAAATTCTTTCGCAAGATAATTGCTTAAGATTTTTGTCAAAGATTAATAATTTTCCATTTTATAAATGCAACGAAATAAAATAGTTTCATTAAATTTCAATTCTCTCTTAATTTCCTCCAATATTTCTGAATTTTAAAACGCATAATACTTCGCCATACGTATAAATCACTATATTCCAAAAATACTGTTAAGAAGGTAAACGTCCAAGGGTTCATAGTCGATCGATCATGTTTGCGCTCAGATTCGCGGCGTTCCCGTCACCGTCGAAAAAAGATCGTCCGACCAACCGAGAGAACGAAACACGCGCGCGTGTTCCTCGATAAATTCCTCCTCTTCGTTCCTCCTCGGTGATCTACTCGACGGCGGAGCCACGTTGACTTCTCTATTTCGCCGTTGATTAATGACGCTCTCCAGAAGCTGTTTCGTCTCGCAGGAACTTAATATGTACCGCTAAAGAGGGATCCTGTTAAGTGTGTTTGTTCGGTACAAATAACGTTGACACTGATAAAAGTCCGGGAAAAACGGGGGGGACTTCCCGCAACGGTAATTTTGTCGAAATAGGAAAGAAAAAGGACAATAAATAATGTGTTCGTCGTTGTTGGTTTTAAGACTGTTACATCGCCTCGCGAAAGTAGTCAAAATAATAGTAAAATATCGGATATATGAATTTAATTATGAGGTATATGGTTAATTCGATCAAATTAAATTATAAGGTAGATTGCCTCGTGAAGATTAAATTATAATATATATTGCTTCATTTAGATTAAATTGTCAGGTATATTGCTTCGTTCAAATTAAATTATAAGATATATTGCTTCGTTCAAATTAAATTATTAGATATATTTCTTTATTCGAATTAAATTATTAGATATATTGCTTCCGTCTCTCTCTCTCTCTCTCTCTCTCTTTCTCTCTCTCTCTCTCTCTCTCTCTCTCTGTTCACGGCACAATGGAGCGCCACGTATCATTCAAATCCGCAGCCTTCGACTTTCAAATCGCCGTATCCCCGGCACCTAATCGACACAATTAATAATTAAACGGCATAAATTACGCGCGTTGACCCGGGTTCGACATCCGATGGCCAACTGTCCCAAAACTATTCGACACAGCGGCGGCGTCAGAGCGAGCGAGATAGAACGAGAGAGAGAGAGAGAGAGAGAGAGAGAGAGAGGCTCGAACATTGCCGCACGATCGATCATTTGAGAGGTAAACAAGTTTCCTTCGAAAACAGTCCTTGACCCGGGCGTCTATAATAACAATTATCGACGCAAGTAGCGACGGTGAAAAAGAGGAATTGTGCTCTCTTCACAGGCTCGGACAGGTGGCGGCGTCTCGTCGACGTAGCAAGAATAACAAAAAAAAAAAGAGAGAGAAAAATCGAATGATACCTGTCGACAGGCGTGCGCCGTTTAAAATCGCCTTAGGCGAGCCTAACGCGATCGTAATAACCTTATCGACACGGGCACAGTCCTGGATATTTTGGCGTTGAGAACGCCGTGGTTTGTCGTTCGGTCGCCGTTTCGGATGCGCGGAGATTAGGCGCGTTTACGTCGGACCAAGGCTGAGAGGGGCAGCTTCTTGGTATTCAACGCGTGGGACTGCAGTCAATGAATCGTACGGTTAGGACGCGTTAGCGAGACATTGACACAGTAACGAGAAATGGAACTCGGAGGTTCAGTCGTTGATATCACGGGTATAATTATTGTAACGCTCGACGGCCGAGCGTTTTGCGACCACGTGACCGGTGCAGCTTGGAATCACTCGCGGTCTTCGTTTGCATGGACTGGACTCTCCTAAAATTGTTAGAAAAGGAACCGTTTCATATTTCTCTAAGTTCAATGATTTATTGAGAAGATTAAGTATGCTGTTAATTATGAAAAATAATTTTAACAATATAAAGAGTCGCAGCAGTTAATGTAATAGTTCAAGGATAATTAAAGAAAATTACTGGACAATGATTAAATTGATCAATTAATGAGATATATGTTATTTGAATGTTAAGTGTGTAGCGACTTAACCTAAAACTAACCTGTGTGTAACTAACTTAAAACTGAGCCAAAACTTGTACATTTCTCAAGAAAGGTTTACGAACCTCGAGGAATATAATTAAATATATTAAATAACTATAATGAAACATAATTGAATAAACATAATTGAATAAATATCATTAAATAACTATAATTAAACAAAATTAAATATAATTAAATATACCTAACTAATTGCTTCGTTTGTTATAAACAGTTTAAAATTAATATCCTTACACCTTACCTATTATTTATTAATCAAACGAGCCAGTTACCCTTCGCCTCGCAGAACACGATACAAATAACCGTTTAATTATATTTAAGTAGAGGATTGACGAGGCCTTGGACACCGAACAAACACAGCAACGATCCAGCTATCAACTGCCCAACATTTAACTGGAATTACTCGCTATAATTAATCCCCGCGTTAACTCTTTCTTTAACGAAGCGAACAACTTTTGAAAAGTATTAAACGATCCCCGCCATCGCCGCCATCTTAAACAAGACACCACCGCGCGCGCGGCGAGCCGCGCTTTCGAGCTTGCCTCGCGCAGGTCTATTAATTTCTCGCTAATGCAACATGGCCGATCAATAACAACAACAACAACAACAACGCGATTTCGCCACGGCGGGCCTGGAAATCTGTCTGTTAATTATTTTTAAACGTTCCGTGGCAGAAGGAGGTCAGGTTCAAGCCCGCAGTGAACGCGCTCTCTCGGAACTACGAGAAGTTCGAGATCGGTTCTCTTTTTTTTTCTTTTTTTTCTTTCCGCCGGACGAGTTAATTTCACAGTAAATCGAGACGGTTTTTTTGTCGGAAAGCAGCGCGGCGGAGAGTTTCACGATCCGCGGGCAAGGACGCGCGATTTCCTCCCTTTCACGCGAATAAATCACGGTGAAACGGGGGGGTCTACGGGGGAACGGTGGTCGCGACGGGGACAAAAACAAGGAGACAGGGCCCCACGGACGTTAATTGGATCATTACGCCGATGCCGGGAGATATCGATATATTTTGTGCGGACGGAATCGACGGGCTACCGCGAGATGGACGATGAATATTTGTTTATTAAAGGTCGTTCTATGTTAAAGGTCGTTCCTTCGGACATAAAGGGTTACTGGGGCCAGAGAGAAAACGGAAGCCATTTCAGGGAAGAAATAGGACAAGATAAGGGCTGCGCGAAGCACAATGGGATAGTGGGACGCTTTAACGTGGATCACCCTTATCAACGGGATCTTTAACCCTTTCGCTACGGAGCGCACTACCAAGTAGTTGACACTGCAATTCCTTGTCCCCTAAATTTTACAATGATATTTCTTACATCTAGTAATATCATTTTGCTTTCTAAAATATAAAAGTTCGTAATCATAATTTATTCTTTCAACCCTCTTAGTGCCGAGCGAAAAAGCGACGCCTATGCGAAGAATATCGGGCCGAATTTCACGGTTTTATTAGGGTTTGGAAACAGGCTCGTAAAAACCAAACGAAAAGCAATATTTACGTAATTCAAAACGCAGTGTATTAAGCACGAAATAGAGAATGAAACAGTGACGCTAATTTTTCTATATTCATTGGAATATTACATAAATGCTAAGAGGGTTAAATATTATAATCGATTAACAAAAGTATCTTATGTAAAGTATGAAATAAAAGTCTATGACGTATGTAACAGAAGTAATAAAAGTATAAACGTATATACGCTCTTGGTATATAAATGGTCATTGTTCGAGGGCGTACATGTTCGTTCGTCGAGGCGAAAGGGTTAAACAGCGTCCGATTCAAGGCGGTGGCTCTGTCGGATGACGGCGCATTTGCATTTATCGGTGGGCGATCGTATCGCGCGCGCCGCGCGGCCTCACCGAGACGCGATAACGAATTCTAAGGCGCATCCTGGACTCTTTGTGTCGCAAACGGCGCGCATCGTGCGCTTTCCACCTCGCTGATCGCGCTTCTAAGCCTTAGCTGCCGCGCGGCGGTCGCAACTTCGCGCTCGCGAAGGTCGGGTTAACTTCGTGATGAACATGCTGCTCGTTTATTTATTACTCGGCGGGCCGATACGATAGCGGCTAGATTCTATCGAGGACGTCAAAACGCGTCAATGAGCGGCGCTGTTTGTGCATCGCTGGTGTAGCGTTGTTGTTCGTTGGATGAAGCGAGAACAACCCTTAACCCTTTGCTTTATGACTCCTTTTATGTTGTGCTGGTTAAGACTGATTTGTCATTAATACTGTTTTTAATAGGAATGGATCATTTTTGTCTTTTGTATTAAATTTATTTATTTTCGTTTTTAGACTTTGATGACAGTAGAATTCTATTTGTTTTCGAGTTAGAAGAAATTAATAATTTATTAATTCAGTAGATCTTGACGAGTTACTATAGTGCAAGGGGTTGAGCATTTGCTCTACCTTTACCTTCGCACGAGTTGAATAAATTCATCGAATAATAATTTCAGTAATAATTTTTAATTATAAATTGAATAAATTCATCGAGCAGTAGTTTCAATAATAATTGAAATAATAATTGTAATAAATTTATCCAATAATAATTCAAAGAATAATTTGAATAAACTCATCCAATAATAATCGTAACAACAATAACAATTAAAATAAAATATACCAACACTGCTACCGACTGCTAAAACTAATTAACCTTAAAATATATTGCAAAGCCCTCTTCTCAATGTTATAAATTCTCCAAAAAATGTAAATTCGCCTCATACCAGCTCAGTAATTATCATCGCTAAAACTCATCAGACAATCTCCGCGGCTACCTCAATATTTCAAAACTAAGAAATACAGAACCACTTTACCAATCACAAACCATTGCTAATAAAATCGCACAACCTAGCTCCCGAGAGCAGCCTGATCAAATAGAAAATGAACGCGGAGCGATCGAACCAGTGGCCTCGTTTACGAACGAGCATCGAATCGCATGAGATCGTCTTTGCAAATACGATTAGACGTTCAATTAAATATCGAAGCGCAGCTGCGCGGACTCCAATCATCGTAAACGGTGTATTTACCGTGTCCACGCGACTTCTTTAAAAAAATTCCGAAGTGCGTCGAGGAACGCGGCGCAAGAATGAATATTCCGCGACTTCTTGCCCCGTTACAATTACGCTCGGGCTAATTACACGGTGAGTCAAACCGATCGACGATGTCCCGCTCGTGACATCACCGCGGTCTCCGTCGCGGAATCCGCGAGCGGGTCGGCGGAAGAAAAAAAAAATGAACGAGGCGATTTACGATTCCCGGGGCGCTCGTTAAAAGTGCAAATGTCCGGTTGTCGTGCGGCCATTTAAATATCGTTAAATATCGTTATGGAAGCCGCGTGGCTTCGCTCGGAGATCCGCGGTTTCTTTTTCTTCCGTTTCTTTTTTCTCTTCCCTTTTCGATCGGCCGGGGTATCGAGGTAAAGGCGAGAATAAAGTGGTGGACAGGGAAGATCGATGAGGCTCGCGGCGTTCGACTACGCGGGCCGCGCACAGGTGCGGGATCGCTGGTGCACAGGTGAACAACGTTTCCGCGCGAGCACGTGCACGAACGACGAGGCAGAGATAAGAGGATAAGATACCGGCGGGACGCGTGCTTCTATGCACAATGTTGCTAATCTGGGGACTTTTCTAAGGGCTAAAATTATTATCATTTTGGAATTATTATTTTTTTGGGGAAATTACTATTATTTCGGAATTATTATTTTTTTTGGAATTATTATTATTTCGGAATTATTATCTTTTTTTGGAATTATTATTATTTTGGAATTATCTTGTTTTGGAATAATTATTATTTCGGAATTATTAGGATTTTTATGATCATTATGACTTTGATTTTAGATGGTTCTAATTTCTGAGACGTTTGTAAGCTTCTTAGAATTTTTGTGATGCAGTTTGTTCAATGCACTTATCCCCCCTAAATCATTGTTTTTAAGTGCATTGAACAAACTGCATCGAAGGGTTTAAAAATTGTAGATTATATTAATATCATTGTTATTAAACTTCACAGTATCTCCAATTCTTTTGCTACAATTATATCAAGGTTACGCCAACGCTATAAGGACCAACATCTTCGCCATTTTACGCAATTTTATTCGGCGCGCGTCCGTGGCTCGTAAAATACCGAATGATCAATGCTTCTCCGATCGACGGATAAATTCGACGAGGAAAGAAAGGGTCGGGGAACGTATCGGCGCACAATGTTGCTGAATTATCGACAGCCGAGCGACGCGCGGGAGAGGTCCTCTCGGATTGGCAGCTCGTTTTCGGCCGTCGGTTTATCGATGGCCGAGGATCGTCGACGAGGACGCGCGCGCGCGCGCGAGCGAGCGCTCGGTTGCAGCCGCGGCGACGTTAATCGATGGAAACCTTATAGGCCGGCGATATATTAGCAAAAGGCAGGTGTTAGCGGGGGCCCCGGCGCAGGCGGCGTCGCCGCAGCCCGTGGTAGCGGGCACGCCGGGCAAAAATTCCGAAGGGGTCCCCGGGACCGGTTCCTCCCGAAAAATTGGCGCCGAGAGCGGGCCACGTTTCGGGTCAAAGAACGGCCTTGCCACCGCGTCCGTTCCCCCTCTCCTCCTCCTCCTCCTCTTCGATCCGCCGTGTTCCATCGCGGACTTTTTCGCGTCCTCGCGGTCCCTTCCCCCTCCCACCCCCTGTGGCCGGGCCCCGGTTCAGACCCCGCCGTTTCGCATCGCCACCTCGACGCCAATGGCGTAACGTTACGATCGTCCCGCGATAAACAGGCGCGGGAGCAACAAGAACGAAACGAGAAACGAGAAAGAAAACGGTTCCTACACGTCTGTGGGGAGGGAAGGGGGGGCTCCGCAATCGATCATTCCCGAGGACCCAGTTGCCTCGAAAATTTACACGAATCAGGAATCCGATTAAATCGAATACGACTTCCTGTACTACGGACAACAGCTTCCCCGGTCGCGCGGGCCAATCGATTTTTCTTGAACAAGTACAACGCGTTAAAATTTACATTTTTAAAAGTCACTTTCACCGAAAAATATAATTGCTTAAATCTTGTTTTGTATTTGAGAAGATAGACCCTAAAGATCGTCATGTGGTGTTGATTTGTGTGAAATTCGTGTAACGTGAAATATAAAGGGCGTCTTAATTAAAAGAGGCCACTTAAATATCTCTTTTATTTTTAGTAAAGAAATTTTAATATTATTACAATATTTTCTGTAAATTTCATTCGATATATAGAACGTATAAAGAGCATCGCTAATGAATAAATAAAAAAGTAAAAAATGATAATAATATTGAAAAGGAATTCTGTCCTTTAATTCTACTTCAATTTAAAATTAATCTCAAATTTAAAGCCTTTTAAAGTTAACCTCAAATTTAGAGCAATTTAAAATTAACCTCGAATTTAAAGCAATTTAAAACTAACCATAAATTCAAAGCATCTTGAAATTAAATAAAATATAATGTAATGTAAAATTAAATCAAAGCTAGAACCCAAAATTATTATTTAATATTATTATTATTACTATTATTACGTACTTATTTACTCATTAATACCCTTTTATATACCTTTTTATACGACACAGTTGCTGTAATTTGCACAAATTTAAAGAAATTGCAGCACCAACGTCAAGATCAAAAGTCGGAAGAACAGCCGTCCTCGCCAAACCACGATTTGGAAAATATACGAACAGGAATTATGCTAATCGCATGATCACCGTCTCGTAAATCCCCGTAAATGGCTGATCGACGACAGATTGGGCCGCTGGAATCGGAAATCGATTTTCGTCGGAATAACAAGCACCGTGGACGTAAGCGACCGATCTACAGGTTGCTTTAAAGTTGTAGATCCCACCCGTGGACAGTGTCCGGCGTGTGCTTTGTCCTCCGCAGAACCTGTACGGGATCAACCGAAACAGGTTTGCGCGCGACGATCGAGAGAGGTGACCGAAGAATAAACTGTGCGCCGCGGTTCGTGAAAGTGCACGCGCGTTTACAATCGTCCGCGGGATTTTATTATTAGATTCCAGTACCGCGAGAAGCGTGTCAAAGCGAGGGATTCCTTATCGAGGAATCGGGCCGCGGCGAGAAAAAGAAGCCAAATTAATGAGTCCTTATTACCTTGAACGCTCGCGCGAGTAGGGAGACGACGAGAGCAGGGCAAAAGCGGTCGAGAATCAGGCCGATCGCGCGCCGATATAACACGTGTTCCCGGGACGCGGAATAAAGAGATACAAGAACAATCGTTCCTCTTCCCCTCGCGACGCCACTGAACGCCGAGCGCGCGACCGATACACTTATTGGGCACGCGCTCGCGAGCAGAGAGGTCCCACGGCGCACGATCCGCGCGCAACACACGCGGCGGCCCCCCCCGGGTTGCGCAAGAGACAGAGACGCGACGAAGGCGAGCGAAACGAAGCGTCGATCGGCGCCGCGGCCGCCAAAAGTGAAATCGAGAGGTGGTACGGGACGAAAACGATTGGCGTTGTTTTGGC
>NC_135777.1:21482116-21505180 GCF_028453695.1 Augochlora pura | reverse complement strand
AATATAAAAAAAGAGAGACTCAGCAATGATTTTTTTTCGAAAAGTTACAGTATTTTAAAGTAGCCCTTATACGAACTAAGCAATTTCCAGTATGCTAAAACATGGTTCCAAATTTAAATATTTACAGTGATAAAAATGCACCTAACCTAAAATCTGGCAACCGTATCTTAAAGTAGAGACTTCAAGCTTCAATATCAGAAAAAGATCGTCGCCCTACCATAACTCCTCGCTTAGTGATCGTCGCTCAAAGTCGGCCAATATTCACCGAGACCTCTGCGCGCTTTTTTCGAGCACCGCGCAGCTCCCTCGGCTCGCTTTCATCTCGGCGCGGAGAAGCTCGTCAAATATTTATAGGCGAGCGTAATACAACAATTACAACCTCCTGGATTCGTGAACCATCCCACGGTACCTCGTCACGCCGCGGTCTATTTTCAATCTTCTGATTACGAGGTTTTCCGAAACGGCTAAAAGCGTTCGCCAGAAAAGAGGCATTCCGTAAAGAAACTACGGAGCGGAGAGACGAAGTTCCGCGCCGGGAAAATAAATATTCACGGTGCGGCATTGCTCGTGGAACGAACCTATTTTTACCGCGATCCCGTACCACGCTGTTCGACGCCGATTCCCCTAAAATCGCCGCGACGTTCAATGATCCGCCCTCGATCGACGCGATCCACCCTAATCTCGGCGAAGAACGCGTCGCGATAAGGTGTGCCATTAGCCCCCATAACTCTTCATTCGCAAAAGGTATAAACGCTAAACTTGGATCGATCAATGAAATAATGCCAGATTAAGGAATAATTAAGAAAAAATACTTACAATTATAATTGCAATACTAATAACGATAATAATAATAATTATAACAGTAATAGAATTAATGTATCTTTTCTTAATTATGAAATTTGGTCCAGAGGCGTTAAATTCAATAATTAAATGATAAAAAATGTAAGACTACTTATTTATAATTATAATTACAATACTAATAACGATACTAATAATAATAATAACAGTAATAAAATTAATGTAGTCTTATATTTCTTATCATTTAATTATTAAATTTAACGTCTCTGGACTTAATTCCTTGTAACGTATTGTAACGTACTATACGTTTCAATGCACCATATGTATTATATATATTCGATACAGATCGATGCATGAAAGTTCCTTTTTTTAGTAAAACGTCACATTTTACGCTAATCCGGACCACCGCGCGGCGTCGTCTTTTCCGCGGAGCGGCCACTCCTCGCGCCGCGGAATCGAGTTTCATATCTACGGTTTCGCAAAACGCTTCGAGTACAGGAGAGCGAGAGAACCGGGCCGCGCCGCGCCGCACCGTTTCATTAGATTCCGTTGAAGTGGGCGGACAATCGCGTCGTGTGCTCCTCATCGGACCCGAGGGAGACGGTAAATCACGCGGTGATCTCATCACAGCATTAAGATATTGCATACAGAGCGAAAGAGAGCGAGCGAGAGATCGGTAGCATGAAGGAAAGAGAGAAAGAAAGAGAGAGAGAGAGAGAGGTCGACGGGGAAGTAGACCCGAGACACGATAAACAAGCAACCGCGCGCTACCGTAGCTCGCAATAAATTCCGTGGGAGTCCCGGCACGACGTTCTTCCGACGCGTGACACGCCGAGGCGGATCCGCGGGTCCACGGACAGGCGACGTACGGTGCTTGAAGCTCGTCGTCTTATGCCGGCTCTCGTCGTCTTAAATCTGCCGGATGCCGCGCGCCCGCTGCGAAACCACCTCTAATCCGGCAAATAAAGGAAGCTGATTCGAGCGTCGATTCGAGGATCCCCGCTATTTTCGATCGAGGAAGGATCGCCAGACAGGAAGCGCGGCATTAATCGTCTTAAACGACAGATAGAGATATATATAGATAGATATATATTTATAGATCATGTTCTTTATTCGATGATTGCAGCGGATTAACGCAATAACGCCGTTTCCGCGAAATTCCTTGGATAACGCTTCCGAGGAAAACGAACACTCTGATACGTCGCGATATTTACGTAAACGCTTATCTCGACGATAATCGCGCGCGATTTTTCTGTCAACGATGATTGATTAAGAGATTGCAGCGTAATAAATCGATCGATTATTTCATGTTGGATATTTCTGTAGGATGCGTTTTTCTTGTAAATGTAGAAAATGCATGATATAATATTTAATAAGCAGTGGATGGCTTAAAGACGCCCATTTTATGTCTGAACATAGTACGCCCTAAAATGGACGTCTGTGATGTATTATATTAAGGTTATATCGTGAAAGTATAGTGTAGTAAATTGACTGTAAACTTGATTTTTCTGTGAGATGTTTTTAATCTTCTTTCTTTTTCTTATAAATTTATAAAATCTATAGTATAATACTCGATATGCAGTAGAGATGTCTTAAAGACGTCCATTTTAGGTCGGAAAATCTTGCGCTCTAAATTAGACGTCTATGCTATATATTATGTCGAAGTTATCGTCGCCATTTTCTTCCCTTATTCAAACATCAATTAATTACAAAACAATGACATACATCAAACGCTAAAATAGACATCTATACTCATGAATTTATTTCAATAAATATTCCCCCGGGCTTGCAGAGAATATTTTGTTATTTAAAAAACAATAACATACATCAAACGCTAAAATAGACATCTATACTACATTACGTCAAAATTATATCTAGATTATATCAAATTTACATCAAGAACACAATACATTAATGTACACCTTCCAGCAATCTCACCCCATTTTCTCTTCTTCAAATCTCAACTAACAATAAAATAATAACATCTTCAATTAATTTAATCATCCTTCATCCCTTTTCGATGACGGATTAATCCACGCAACTAAATAAAGTCCACCAAGAAAATATAATTCCCGTGTGGCAAGAAAAAAGGGTATTCAAAAAGCCACCGGTGAGTAACAGCATTCCAGCAGGCGCGCGATTTACGTGTCCGGAGTGAAACAAGTCGCTCGCGGACCCCGTCTTAACGAGCGTACACGCGGGGCACGTGAGAGACGGGCCAAGCAGCGTGTAAACGAGCAGATATCAAGGCGAGACACAGACGGATCGCGAAATCCGAAGGCGTCGTTCGGGGACCCGGCGCGCGCGCGCGCACGCTCGCTCGTTCTTTCGCAAAACGCTCGGAGCGTTCGCGGAAGTAGACGAGCGCTGCATGACGACGGGGCCTGCCACACGTTCCGCTGAATCGCGCGTCGCCCGAACGAGATAAGCGTAAAGAGATCCCGCGCAACGTCACGGAACATCGTTGCGGCTACGACCTTCCGGTTGGCTCTCCTCTGACCGCGTCGTCACGATCCAGAGAGACCATTGGTCTTTAAACGGGGAGCACGAAATCTATTTGCCACTTATCGTCGCTCTGTGTATCCTGACAGCCACGGTATTAACCCTTTGCCCTCGCGAGGCGACCATCGAAATTGCTACGGTGTTTTAGGAAGGATTTTGACGATATTAAGTTTGTCTATATTTTTGTAAATTGTTAAATAAGACAGAAGAATTATAGACAATATTTTCCTTTAGTCATACATTTCAAATCCAAGAATGCAATAATTGGTACAATTCACCCTATATGTATACATGTGTATACAACACTTGACAACTCATATGTCAACCATAAGAGCCAGTTCTAAGAACATTCCTATATGACAATACAATGAAAACTTTAACCCTTCTAGTTTCGTAAAAAAATTGCAAGAATTTTAGAAAATCTGAGAATTACCCTAAGAAGGAAGGACAAAAAAGAATGAAATAGTTACTTAGTAAAAATATTAAGAAAACAATATTCTTGCAAGAGTAGCCAACAACGATGTATCATTCTAAGACCTAAGAGAATTAATTAAAAACATGTACCAACAATTGACGTATTAAATCTAGTGGACCATCGACGATTCCCAGGAGGTCCTCAGGGTAGCAATATGGCGTCGCTTCCCGATCCTCGGTGCGCGCCATCCGGCCCTGCAAAATTCCAATCAACGCGCACGAAAGATCCCTCCGTCTCCGCGACAGGCCTATCGTTCAGGAAAGTGTCAGAGCCGCGGACGTCGGTCGATTTCGAAGCTCTTGCCTCCGTCTTCATCCCGCGGCTTTTTGCGCGTCCGCGCGGAGGCCGCGGAGAGCGGCGACGTCGTCGGCGTCGAGTCGGTTCGCGGAATTCTCATGAAGCGGGGACATACGCGGGCAGGATTTACGCGACGTCGCGCCGCGGGCACCGCGGACGTCATCCTGACCATAGTAGGTGGACGCGCAGGAGCCGTAGGGAGGACCTTGGCCTTCGGATGCGTGCGCGACCGCGGCGTGGGGGGATATAAATCAGACCGCGATCTCGCCATAGCGAGCGCGTTCCATCGGCCGTGCACGCGGCAGCCCGTATTAAATCGGCGGTAGTCCCACCGTCGAAGAAATCCGCCGGCCATTTTCGGACATTGGACACTCGGCGGCGCGCTACCATCTACGGTATAAGCCGGGGCGTCAGAGCCCGGCGAAACCGATGTCATTGCTTCCGAACCTTATCCATCTTCTTCGGCCACGGTGGTTCACCGGGCTACCTGTCCGTCTCTCTGTCTGTTTTTTTCTCTTTCTTTCACCAGGCCCCAACCCCTTCCCTGTCCGTCCGCCCCCGACTTTTTGCCGGTCCCCCTCCCCTTCGTCGACGGGGACGCGCTACGTCAGATCGCGTCGCGGCGAAAATGGTTTCATCGCTCGATCGATGCCTTTATGCCTCCCTGCAGAGGCTGCTGATGCTGATGCTGATGCTTCTTCGTCTTCTTCCTCTTCTTCTTCTTTGGTGGAAGACTGACGCGATCGTTCAGCTACTTTGTTAGCTCTCGCAAGAGAGGATTCGACGCGCGTCGAATCTCGATCTTCCGGAGCGCGCGCTTCTTTGCCGGATTTTTGCGGACCCCGTGTGTCGATGGACGCTTCTTCTGGCTAGCTTGTTGTTCGTAGGAATGCTTTTCTGATTGTTCGAGAAATCAGAGGTGTACTCTGGATCGCCCTAGGTTTATGTCTTCATTGGTGACGCGATTTGTCTGGTGGCGTATTATTTGTGGGGTAAGGAGTCAGGTGGATAGGCTTTTGTTTGGTGGAGTCGCTTTGTTGATTAATCCAAATGATTCAATGACAGAGACATTAATTTGACATAACCTTGACGTAACTTTCAAATATTCTTGACATAACCTTGAAATACCCTTGACATAACCAAGCAAAGAAAAAGCGACGATACAGCAGCAATTGACATAACCAAACCAAAAACAATACAAAAACACTGGAACAATTGACATAACCAATCCAGAAACAAATTCAACAATGCAGCAGTAACACCATACAAAAATAACCATCGAATAAATCATCAAAGAAAAAAGATGCTAAGAATTATCAATAGTCAACCTGCTCACGACAATATAATAATAATAATAATGCTCTTAAAATAATAATAGTAATGCTCCTAAAATAATAATAATAATAATGCTCTTACAATAATAATAGTAATGCTCTTACAATAATAATAATAATGCTCCTACAATAATAAAAATAATGCTCCTACAATAATAATACTTCTACAATGACAATAATAATCCAAAAGCAATAACGAAAAAATTTGAAGCCAAAATGTGGAAGCGACCCGGTTGGCACAATTTGTCGCGCCCTGTTCGGCGTCGAAAAAAGGGGGGGGGGGCCAGGCGGCACCGAGCGGCGAACAAGGGGATCCAGACAGGTAGAAGACAAGAGGAATTCGTATTCAGCGTGGCGGACATGGCCAAACTAGGCTGAAGCCCGCGGCGTCTTGCATGTCCTTGTTGGCCGGGGCAAAAACCCAGCGCCGTGTAAAAGGGAAGTAATTCCGAGGGATGGACACGGGCTGGAGCCGCGTGTACCAGGATACCGTGGACGATCCTCCGAGGATACCCGCGTATCCAGTGAAATAAATGACGACGATCTGTGTGACAGAACCACGGATACGAGTGTACAGAAAGTAATATACAGATATACAGATATACAGAAAATATACAGTTTTTAAAAAATGTGCAGGGATACAGAAAACATGTTAAGGAAAATCCGATTAAATTTCAATTTTGATTCCTTATTCTAGAATAGTAATAAAAATATTCTTTTTAAATAATAACGTCATTGCTATTCGAATAAATATCTATCTATGTTAAGGAAAATCCGATTCAATTTCGATATAAATTTGATCCCTGATTCTAGAATAATAATGAAAATATTCTTTTTAAATAATAAAGTCACTGCTAATCGCATAAATATCTATCACAATCAAACGCGATACTAAACGCGAACAGTCGTAACGGCGCGTTAAGGCCTCGCGCGAAAAAGCGTAAACGAATCGGCCGATGTGTTTATCCGCCAACGCCGCACGAATTATTCACCGAGAAAATTAGCTGGTCCCGCCGCGTGTTCGCGGAACGCGCCAAGGATGATTCGTTTAGCGTGGTAGCCGACGCGCGAGATCCGTTGATCGAAGCGCTAATCAGTATCCATGAGGGATCGGTTACGCGTCGAATGCAAACAACGAGATTAAATCGCTCCCGAAATGGCGAGCACAGTGTTTCGAGATACGCGTTACGAAGTAGCCTCTCGTCTCTCCTCGCGCGCGCACAGCGCACGGCCCGATCATTTTCTCCGTCCACGCGATCGCTGAAGACAATCGCGTGTTCTGTTTCCGCTGGACCATCCCGCCGCGGCTCGCTTACTTACCATTATCATTGTCCGTTCGGTGTTGGGTTTCTCAAGCGGCCCGACCTCGATGAGGTAACGCCGTCGCGGGTTTCCGAGTCCACCATTGTCTAGCTTAATGGGGGTACGTGGGTTGTTTGAGAGCAGGGTGTGATCTGTGCCAGTTCCACTTTCGATAGACTATTGTCACCCCTTCGAATAACGATGTCGAGCGAAAGAGTTAATGATGTTTGAGAGAATATTAAATAGATTTTGAAAGGACATCGGGTAACCTAACTTTTGCTTCTGATTATTGATTTAGACAATTTTGATTTTCTATGAGATTTATCGATTTTAATATACTGGAAATGTAACGATTGTTTTGTTATTTAATGTTACTAATTAACTGGAACGTAACGTTATAATTTTAATAACATTAACGTTACGACGTTAATTTTAAAATATTAATGTAACACCATGACATTAATTTTATAATACTATTAAGCTAACACCATGATATTAATTTTACAATATTGTTAATTTAACACCATGACATTAATTTTATAATATTATTAACCCAACACCATGATATTAATTCTATAATATTACCAACCTAAAGCCACGACCTTAATTTTATATTATTAACTTACCCTTTTACCCTCACCTTTAAACAATGCTATTAAATAAATAAATTAACAAAAATCACGAGATTCCCCTACAATTACTAAAATCAATTATTACACAAAAAACAATTATTAATTATTGCAACACGACACAACAAGTCCTCCAAACACCGTCCCAGCATTAAAGGGTTAACGGAACGATCCGCACCATCAGCTGTCCGCAATTCGATCCACGCGATCATATACCTCTCAAACAAGGTTGCACGCGCGCGCTATCAAAGGGTCAAAGAGAATTCGCGAATCGGATTTCGTTGTCGCCACGCGCGCTCTGGCCCTCGTTGACATTGCGCAACCGGGCGATTAGCGATCGCCGGAACGGTCGCGTCGCGCGATGCCATTCACGAGCCGGCAAATTGAGTTTAGCGCGTCCCGTGCTCCAAGTTACAGCCACGGAGAATGCCGCACGATACCCTGGCTCCTCTATTAACTCTTTGCTTAAAGAACGGGGTAATTGCGCGCTACGTTTTTTCGTGCGCCGCGATGCCGTCGTCGCCCAGCGCCGTAAGGAACCCGGTTACGATTTCGACCCGGGGGATTCCTGTCGACGGCGGTTTCTTGCGCGGAGACCCGCCGCGGACACGTGTGCGGCGACCCCGTCCGCCCGGGAACGACCGGTATCTCGGATTTTGCGCCGCGTAAAGAAAGCACCGAACGATTGTTCGCCGCGGCGACTCTTCTTGCCCGGAGTCGAGCGGGCAATTATCGTCGGGGCTAGTTTGGCGAGCGCGCCTTTTTTAGGCGGAGGAAACTGTACGGTGGCGGAGGGCTGGGACGGCACCCTACCGCGACCGATATATTTGATTCCGTGTTTCGATGTTTCAATGATGCAAGAAGCGTTCCGATGATACGTCCGAGGTACGCGTCGCGGAAATAGCGAGCGTCGTGGACTGAAATGGCGGAAGAGGTTCATTTAAAATCGGAGAACTCATTTTAGAATTGTGGGAACTTTTTCTAGGGTTTGGATTTGAACTTTAATATTATTATAAAATACAAAATAATTGTAAAATAGGATATGTGGTAGATAAGGGAAGGAATTTATGTTAAAAAGGGGTAGAAGTTGTGTTGTAATTGAACTTTTTTTTTTATCAGGTCTGGTCTTCATTATTATGCAGGATTTTAATAATTATTCTGAGTATTAATTATAGCAATTAATTACTTAATAAACCTAATATATGAATTAAATTCATTTCTAAAAAACTGGATATCGATTTATTTTTCACACCCAATTTTATATTTATAATTAAAATAAAACTTAAAAAATTATATAAAATTAGCTCCTTTATCTTCGAGATAGATAATAATTTATTTATATTTAAATTAACCCTATAGGTCGATAAAGTGTTATGATACAAATAAAATAATTGAAATACAATGTAAATCGCTTGATAATTCATTCTGCTCCGCTGGTAGCTACTAGTTTGCAACTGGTTCCTTCGTTTATCACGAAATCTGTTATCTCCTCCGAAGGTCCGCGAGATTAGGCCCGAAGGTGAAAGAGATTCCCGCGTGTTGGCGTCACCTCACTTATCCAATCGCGCGACAGGCCATCGCCAGCTAATAGGCGGTCGCAGCCAGAATTACGAAAACCGTCTTAACCCTTTGCGCTGTTACGTCTCTCAAGGCTGCGTCGATTACGGCGATTTCGTTCTTAATTGTTTCCTCGATGCAACGAGATGATTCTAGAGTGTCACGATTGTTCTTTCTTTTCCCTTCATATCCAGATTTCGATGACAGGGGATTCAAATTTTTGTTTATTTTAAATAATAAATAGTAAAATAAGTAATAAATCATAAATAGGTTTATGTTACTTTATCTGCACATTGTAAGCAGATATTCAATAGTAAAAACATAGAAATTCGATATTGTAAACTTACCATGATTATTAAATTTTTGTAAATTTCGGGCACTCGCAGAGAAAATCAAAAATGATTGGCAGCCATATTTGTTGTTCGCCACGTTCGTCGCAAGGGGTTAATCGCGTTCAATTGGAATCCGCGGCACGCGGCCATTACGTCGTTAATCTCAGGTCGTTTTTACGACGAACGGTCGACGGAGCAACGTCGCACCGCGTCAAAACGCTCCGTCGTCGCCGATCATTTCGCAACCATAACAATGATTCCTCGTTTTCGACGAATTAGCCGCGAATATACCATATTTCCCGTCACGTTCTCCGATGATTAATTGCGACTGCGTTTCTGCTAATTTTAGAGCGAGAACTGGACGCTCGTGACCAACGGGAACAATAGGTCCAGCTGGGTGCGTGTACCCGACGTGGACACCGTCGTCGAGCTGCCGAACAACAGTGGGTACATTGTCGAAGCTACTCTCCGAATTCGATTCTAAATATAAACCTGATCCTCTTCCCTCTTTCAATTAAATTTTCCAGGATCCACGAGATCGACGTTCTTCACGAACTGGAGCGAGTGGTCGGTCTGCGACCGCCATTGCACGCAGAACCGCGTGCGCAGGTGTCGGTTGAAGAAGAAGTGCGGGACCACGTTGCACAGGGTGCGTGTCGAAGCGTTAATTAATATTTATAATAAGATTAATAGCTGATTTTTGTAATTGGAAAATGGTTGATGGGTTTCTAAAATAATCGATGGATTTTTAAAATAATCGATGGGTTTGTTAAAGGAGGAGCGCACCTGTCGCCACAACAGGAAAGCAAGATGGAGGCGGTGCAAGCAGCGTCAGAGACGCGGCCATCGTCGAAAGGAGAAATTCCACGTTGTACAGGTGAGCTGTTTAATTTTAAACAATCTAAAATAAACATAAATCCAAAGTAAAAACCATGTCGAAGTGGAACAGGCAAACCACGGTTTTTATAATTGTTAAAATATTTTATTTCGTTATATAATCGTATCGTTAATTCTATCTTAGATTAATATGTGTTAGAACGCGTCAAATGTATGTTTGTGTCGCAAGCTGCGAGGCCGCGCGATTTCTTTGTTTGTTCGTCTATAAATTATTACAACGATTCCAGCTACCTAAGAAAGAGGCGGAGCCGAGGCAAGGGGAGAGACGAGGCAAGGACGTGAAGGACAAGTCCGTGGGCCACTACGGGAAGTGGAGCAAATGGTCGCCGTGTACGAGGCTGTGCACCACGCAACGCTATAGGTACGCAGACGTCAACCCCTTTCCGCTCGAGTTGCGACTCCGAGGCATCGCGACAATTTTTATACCGACGAAGCTTAGATTTAAAAAAGTTAAGTAAGCAAAACTGTTTAGTAATTGTTTCATTAATTGCTGAAAGGTGGTGCAAGAAGCCCGGCAACTGTGGCCGCGACGTGATAAGGCAGAGCGCCTACTGCTACGTGGAGGGTAGCTTCTGCCAAAGATGGATCCACCGGAAGATCCGCGGCAAGCAAGAAGAGGACAGCGACGGTGAATAACGTGTTCCCCTAAATCATTCAATCCACGAGACAATCTCCTGATTCATGATCTCGTTAAAATACATTCGCAGACATGGTGTTGGACGAGTTCGAGCTGAATCCGAACACGGTGGACAGCTTCATCCCGGAGAAGAATCCCAACGCGTGGCGATGCGGCATCGCGAGCACCCAGAAGAACTCCCGATTATCGTATTTCACGAGGATCATCGGCGGAAGGCCGTCGATCCGCGGAAATTGGCCCTGGCAAGTGGCAGTGCTGAACAGATTTCACGTGAGTCTTTTCGCCGAAAAAAATGATCGCTCAACGGTTTGACATTTCTGAGCGAGAGGACCTTTCTCTAGGAGGCCTTTTGCGGCGGCACGCTGATCTCGCCCAGATGGGTGCTGACCGCGGCCCACTGCATCAGGAAACGTCTCTACGTCCGCATCGGCGAGCACGACTTGACTGTCAAGGAAGGCTCCGAGCTCGAGCTAAGGGTATTTATCTTCGCGAAGACGGCTTCACCTTTTAACCCCTCGGTGAACATGGTCCATTCTTCGAAATCCCGTCGCGGCGACCAGCTTCGTCCGCGGTTGGCCATATTGTCTGAACAAGAAGCGGGTTTAATCGAAGCGCGTTGCAATCTCTGACAATTTATTGCAAACCAGTCGCGCGAGAATCGAAGCGCGAATTACTGTACCGTTGCGACGGTTTTCTTCGACGTGACGAAGCTGACGCGTCTATTGTCTTCTTTATTCGAGGTTGCTTCGGACGATTGTAACATGTTTCATTCGACGCTACAATGATCGTCTTCCGCAAAGCTCGCTTCTGTCGGAGAAGCTCGAACAAGTTCGATGAAACGTTCGAAGGAGAAGTTCTGCGAAGGGGTTAGTCAGAGAGGTTGGCCGCGTCTAACGTCGCCGCGTCTATTGTGTTCGGTTCAGGTGGACTCGGTGAAGGTGCATCCCGAGTACGACGCCGACACCGTGGACAATGACATAGCGATGCTGCGCCTACCATTCTCGCTGGCCGCGTCACCGTCGAGGGGGATCGCCTGTCTGCCAGCGCCTAACCAACCTCTGCCCGCCAATCAGCTGTGCACCATCATCGGCTGGGGAAAGTCGCGAGTCACCGACGACTTCGGTACCGACGTCCTCCACGAGGCCCAGGTACCTCTTTCGCTCGCTGCTGGCGAGATGGAGACTCGAAGACCGATTAACTTCCCTCGGCGAATTAACAACCCCTTGCACTATTATTATTAATTATTATTATTATTAATAACGAGCCAGATTCGAGACAAAGATTCCACGCATGATCTAACAAATTTATAAATTATTGACATGTTGAATGCCACGCGATTATATAAGGAAATGATTAATAAAATAAATCCATTACAATTTTCTGAGAAAATACATTAATAATAGGATCCATTATTAGATAAAAATTAGGTGGACCTTAAATAAATTTTAGGTAACAACTTAAATGTAAATTTCTTTAGTTTTGTATCGTATTTTACGCTGTCAGTCATCGGTGACAGACGTGGCACTTAACGTATTAATTTCTTATAAATGGAAATCAAATTGAATTCTTCTGTTATCAAACTCCAGAAAGCAAATAAAGAAAATACAATAAAAATTATCCGGTTCTATCAAGTATTAAGAACAAATAAGTACTGATCAACGGAACGCAAAAGGGGAGTCGCAGTGCAAGGGGTTGAATCCTATTCGAATCTCTCGGTCTTCCGCGAACGTCCTCGAAAGCGTGTGCGAAACTTGTGGCAAAGTGGTGGTGATCCCTTGAGAGAGGAGGGGATTTCGGAGAAAGAAAATTGCATCGTTTCTTCGATCCTCTAGACTGTGGACCTTTATGCACTCGCGGTGAACGTGGTCGAATAAATCAGCACGCCGCCAAGTCGAATGGAATTTAACGTAATCTTTATTTGAAAAAATTTGCATAAACATCCGCAGTCTGCGACACGATAACCCGCGGTTCGCCGGGTTTGGTTCGATCAGACAATGTATTTGTGCATTCGGTGCGTTCGCAACGATAATCGGTAGGCGAAACCCAAGAGGAATGAACAGACTTTAGGAAAACCGATATATTATATTCGAACTTAGCAAAATTATCGAAGAGATGAAGAAAGAAAGAAGGAAAGACATGTTCCTCTCGATTCACGCGGACGCATTTTTATCTCGCATAAGAAATCCGCAGTCTACCCGAGAATCTTCGTGGACGAGGAATAACATTAGACACATTCCCAGTCAACAACGAAAATGATTTATTCAATTTCCTGCGCGATCCTCGCGATCCCGTCTCGACGTTACCGAACAATAGACTCTAATTAGCTTCCGGCGATTCGATCGCAAGATCGCGGCTAGTTCCGCGCGGTAAAGCGCGATTTTTTTACTGATGATTATTTACGCTGATTTTCGCAGATACCGATCGTCTCGTCCGAGGTCTGCCGCGACGTCTACGTCGACTACAGGATCACCGACAACATGTTCTGCGCCGGTTATCGCCGCGGCAAGATGGACTCGTGCGCGGGCGACAGCGGCGGCCCGCTTCTGTGCCGCGACCCGAGGAAGCCCGACCATCCGTGGACCATATTCGGCATCACCAGCTTCGGCGAGGGCTGCGGGAAACGCGGCAAGTTCGGGATCTACGCGAGGCTGTCGAATTACGTGCGCTGGATCAGCCGTGTGATGAAGGAGTCGAACGACTTCGATTGACGAACAATGGGGACACTGTTCTACGTGCCTTCGGCTTCGATCGATTACCTTCGGCTTCGTTCGTTCGGGACGAGCTGGTCGTAGTTTATTAAGGAACAATCACCGTAGCCTTACCGTGTGATAATTAATCGTAGGAACACTCTGGTCGAGCGCTCGCGACGCCTCGACCATAGAATGGCACCCGGCGCTGTTTCAAACAGTGAAAGCGCCATTTTAACGCGTACAGAAAATTGTCTCCAATTGCCTGTTGGCTCGTAGACGACGAATGAACAACTCGGGGAAACTTGGCATGATTATTCGAAGCTCGTGGCTTGGTCTTATAATCACCGATTGTAATATAATCTTGTCAATGATTACGAAGACAAGCCGCAAGGGATGAATAATCGTCTCCCTTAATTTTACCTTTCAATTTACATGGATTTTTACACCAATTTTTGAAACCGATTTTTACATAAATTTTTACACTAATTCGACGCCGAAATATAAATCGAATAAACATAATCTTGTCTATCGAGCGATCAGGTGCCATTCTACGATCGCGATCAGCGCGATCGCCTCGGATCGTTGCGCGAAACAAAAGATAAACTGCGGACCGTTGAAATAAAAGCTAGCCAGCGTAAATCGCAAAATGGAACGTGAATGTGTTTCCTCTGTCTTCCTCGGGCAACCTTGAGATGGGATGGGCGAAGAGGATGGAGGTCGGTGGCCGTTCAACGGCTGGCCGCGGCGCCATCTTTCTCGCTGCGACTGGTACACGTAGAAAAAGAAAGAAAGAAAGGAAAGAAAGGAAAGAAAGAGAGAAAGAAAGGCGCGGAGAAATTAGCAGCGAGTGGTCGCGTGAACTGGTGGCGACGATCCAACGAAGTACGGGGTTCGACCCGGCTGGCACAGGCACGGAGGTCGGCCTCCAGGTCGGCAGCGCGATCGTTTGACACCGGCCGACAGCGACGAGTCGCCGATTCCTCGACCGGCGCCGGCTCAGTTGAACTTGCACTTCGAGAAGTCCATCTCCGGATGCTGCTCCATGAATCTGTGAAATGGTCGAAGAAGAAACGTGGATCAGTTTTGGATCAAGATAGGGTCAAGTTAGGGTCAGAATAGAATAAAGGTAGGATCAAGCTAGGATAAAGCTAGGATCAAAGGAGGTTCAAGCTAGGGTTAAGCTAGGACCAAGCTAGGATTAGATGAGGATTAAACTAGGATTAGACGAGGATCAAACTAGGATCAAACTAGGACCAAGTTAGGACCAGACTTGGGCCAAGCTAGGATCAGACTTGGATCAAGCTAGGATCAAATTAGGATCAGACTAGGATCAAGTTAGGATCAGAATAGCATGAAATTCAGATCAAGTTAGGATCAGACTCAGATCAAGTTAAGATCAAGCTAGGATGAAGCTAGGAAAAGGTTAGGGTCAAGCTTGGATCAAGCTAGGATTAAACTAGGATCAGACTAGGATCAGATCTGACCCTAAGGTCAGACTAAGACCAAGCTAGGATCGCTAGCTTCGGATCGTTATCCGGCCGCGTCGAGCCAACTCGGATCCGTGAGCCAGGTCCTACGGCCGCCATCGTTCGTACTTTTTAATGATGTCCTGCTTCTTCTGCTCGTCGGAGGTCGGCAGGCCGAGCTGCTTCTGTCTCTGGTCGTACATCATCTTCTCCACCAGGCCTCTGGTCTCACCGTCGAGATCGGAGAGCGTGCTCGGCTCCGGGTTCACTTTCTTTGTGCTGATTTCCGGATCGGTGGTCACCACGTGCGCCCACCACTGCATCTGGTTTACCTGGAAAGAAAGTCGGGGCGGATGCTTAGTTCGATCGCAGCGCAGAACAGATCTTCCTCGGGCTAATGAAACTTGGGCGGCGATCGTTTTACGAAACCCGTGGAACACCGATGAGATCTAGCCGGGTCTCCGATCGGTGAAAGGCGAGCGCCGCGATTCGACAGGCCGCGGGATTGATTAACCGTGAAATGACCGCGGCGCAGCCGTGAAATCGGCGACGGATTATCGGGAGAGAGATCGACAATGGATCGCAAACGAACGCCGTCGATTAAAGTGTAAACGAACAGAGGCTCGTTAGCGGGAGAGGAATCGGAGGCTAGACCTTCGGCAGACGCCGCGTGATTATCATTATTGGTCAGGATGATCGTTTGAGATGAAGGTTTGCGATGATCGTTCAGGGCCGGGTTCAGCCTTGGAATTGACCGCGATTTTTATGCCGCGGACTAGGGATCTACGCGCCGTGGACTAGGGATCTATACGCCGTGGACTAGCAATCTATGCGTCGTGAACTATTGATCTATACCCCGTGGCATAGCAATCTATACCCCGCGGATTAGCGATCTACGCGCCGCGGACTAGAGATCTATACGCCGTGGACTAGCAATCTATGCGTCGTGGACTATTGATCTATACCCCGTGGCATAGCAATCTATACCCCGCGGATTAGCGATCTACGCGCCGTGGACTAGCTATCCCCTCCTTCGCTTCATCATCATCTCGATCGAAGTTCGCGCCGAGATTCGCGAAAACGTCCGATCGATGTTTCGTTTCGCCTACCTTTTCCAGGATGATCAGCAACCGTTTGCCGTCCTCGATCACCCAGGTGGACTCCACCACTTTGACTTCGTGCGGCAGTTCACCGTCGATGATCGGCTTGCGACCCTTCACCCCACAGGACAGGTGCTTCTTCTTGATCTTGACCGTCACGTCCCTCGGCCGCACCGAGAAGTTCAACGGTATTCTGATCTGCAATCACAAGAACGATTCCACAATCTCATTAATCGATTCGATATTTTAATCAATTTTACATTGTAATAAATTTCGATGAATTTTAACGAATTTTAATGGATTTTGATCAATCTGAATGGATTTTAATAAATCTTAATGCTTGGAGAAAAGGAGCAGGAGAAATTGCAGCGATAATGTTTCAGGAATCGGAGGAGTAATTATTATTATTTTATTTATAGTACTGGATAATTGTTTATTCTAGAAAGAATGTTTACGACGTCTTTGACCTAGATGCGCATTTTTAAAGCAATTGACGAGGCATTTTTTTAAGTAAATAATTAGTAGAATATGGATTTTTATGCGAAATAAAAATTGCCCCGTTCGATTGCAAGATTCATTCTTTCTTTAATTATTTTAATGAATTAAAAATGATAGATTGACATTTCAGAGCTTCTTTAATAAATTAAAGATAACAGATTGACATTACAGAGTTTCTTTAATCTTTACACCTTGTTAAAGTACAGCTACTCAATTTTCCTATAAATTATTATTTATTATGATTATTATTACTTTATAGAAAATTTTACAATTTTTATCACTATTACTTAGTCCACAGTAAAGGCCTCCCTTTCCCTAGAAAAATCAGCCTTCACGCACACCAGAGTCGCAGCCTAACAAATCCGTCGAACAGACGCTAAACAAACTGAAATGGCGTCGACGTGATCGAGCGCAGTCTAAACCGAAAACGGAACCCTGAAACAAGACGGTCGCGACCGACCGGCCGCGATTGCGCAATCATCCTGACCCACTTGCATCCCAATTCTTCGCGGGCGCACTTCGCTAATTAAGACACGCATAAAAACTTCATTAGCAATATAAACAATCTCTCCGTGCCCGAGACGGTATATA
Source organism: Augochlora pura (assembly GCF_028453695.1). Taxonomy (NCBI): domain Eukaryota; kingdom Metazoa; phylum Arthropoda; class Insecta; order Hymenoptera; family Halictidae; genus Augochlora; species Augochlora pura. The sequence goes on along the minus strand of NC_135777.1, from coordinate 21,488,075 downwards.
TATGTATATCTCGAGCGGCGGCGAGGCCCGAGGACGCCGCCGGCAGGATCACAATTAAAAAGCGTTTTACTCGTCGAGTCCCGATATATATTCGCCGTGTTCGCCGGTACATTAACGAAACAGTGAGGTAAAAACTTGCTCCAATTAATAATAACGCAATCATCGTCGTCGTCGTCGTCTTGATCCCAGGCACCGTGTATCCTCGTATCGTTATCCTCGTATCGCACGCGGTTACGTCGGATTCTCGTGAAGAATTGGCGCGGCCGAACGAGAGCCACCGGAATTTCGCGAACGATCGCGATTAACAAACTCAAATAAAAGAGTGCGCCGGGCGTCAGATTGCGATCTGACATTAACCGAGCCATGCGCCCGCTCGCCCTAAATGGGACGCTGATTAAAAGCCAGGGGCGCTCGGAACCGATACGAAACGGGAGATTGCGATCGGACGTCGCCGGAAACGAGCGACGCCCGATTTATATTCTTACCGGCGAGGGTTCAAGGATCAGCGGCGGCGCTCGATTTTTCTTCCCTGTTGCCGAGACACGCGGGGGACACATCTTAACCCTCTCAGTAACCGAACAACGATGCATCGTTGGAAAGCATCGCTATTGTTGGAAAGATAGATTTAGATTTGTTGGAATTACATTTCTTAACCCTTTTCGATGTCTCCTCTGGGGGGACATCGTGATTCTAATCTATATCGCAAGGCGTTACAGTTTTGGTTACTATGGGGAATTAATTTATCCCTTTGCACTCGAGTGGTGACTCTGAGGTTACTGAAATTATTATAATTACTTAAATTATTATATCACGTTCCAAAATAATATTTATTAACAAGCAATACAGCCGCTTAGAGTCACTCATATCGTAGCGCGAAAGAAACTTGTGGGACAACCTAATATTTTATATTTCCAGTTAAAATGGCTCCGTCTGCAAAGGGTTAAAGGACGTCGGACTATGGATCGGCCTACCGCAACAATGCCGCGATTCATCGGATCGGACGGCGTTCCGCTCGGCCGGTCTCCCCTCGAGTCCTCGCGAGAATCGCGCGGATCATCGTGCTCCAATTCCGATTCGGCCGGGCGCGCGCGTTAGCCTTGCCCGGTCGCCGGACCTTGATCGGTTTAGAAACGAGAGCTTTCCGCGGCGACGGCGACGACGACGACGACGCCGGGAAAGGCGAGAGTCGACGACGGTTGCCAAAGGTCAGGCATTCCACGGATGCCGGCGATCGCCTCCGTGACTCGCTTTAATTGATTCGACGTATCGCTCGATCTGGACGCGGACGCGGGTCACTGCCGGGCCCAAGCCAGGGTCAAGAGTGGACCCGGCCGTGGTGGGCTCCTCCGTGGATGAAAGGTTCGGAGTCCTTTCTAGCGGGCTGGATCCTGGGCCTAGAAAGGACCCGGGAGCGGCGATCGCGCAACCGAAACCGGCGCCGAGCGTTTCGCAACGCGATCTCGATTTTCGGTCGCTTGGCAATTGGTGAATTGTGACTTTAACCCTTTGACCTCGAGTGGCGATTCTGAGGCGCCGCTATAAATTGCTATTTCTCGCAATAATTGCGATAGTGCCAGATAGCATATTCAACGATCTAGGAATGATCTCGGACCTAACAATTATAATTAAAATAATTTTTATAATAATAATATACAGAGTCGATTTTCACTCGAGTACTATAGCTTATGTCAAAATTATTAAAACACAGTTACAATTGATGCAGTTGATAAATAAAACTGTTAACAATTTCTTAAATTTAACATTCAACGGTCTATAAATTATTTTATACCCAACGATTATAATAAAAATAATTTTTTACAATAATAATATACAGAGTCAATTTTCACTCGAGTACTATGGGTTATGTCAAAATTATTAAAACAGTTAGAATTGATAAAGTTGATAAATAAAACTGTTAACAATTTCTTAAATTTAACATTCAACAGTCTAAAAATTATTGTAGACCTAACAATTGTAATTAAAATAATTTTAACAATAATAATATACAGAGTCAATTTTCACTCGAGTACTGTAGCTTATGTCAAAATTATTAAAACACAGTCACAATTGACAAAGTTGATAAATAAAACTGTTAACAATTTCTTAAATTTAACATTCAACGGTCTATAAATTATTTTATACCTAACGATTATAATAAAAATAATAACATAGAGTCTCTCTCTACTCGAGTGTTAAGGGTTAAACCATGCCTGCTCATTTTTGCCATAATCTTCCAACGTCCGCAGACCACTCTAAACGATAAACTGCTAGTTAACCGATCGCGTTGCATTCGCGCTGGCAAATTACATCGCGAGTACGTTGCGCAATCGACATAAATTAAAAACAACTAGCGTGTGCGGACGCTCTTCAGCCGATCGAAAAGCGGCGGCGCATCGTTCAGAGGGGGCTTCGCGAAGACGACGACTGCAGCGACGTAAGAAATTTCTATGGGAACGAGGATAATCTAGGAATCGGCCGACGACGCTAATGGAGAATTGATTAATCAACGTTCGAGCTGCATCACGGGTTCGCGCGGTTATGAATTTATTAGCTGGGTGCGTCTATCGCCGATTTTTTTCTTATCCGGCCGCCGGGTTTTTGTATCGAGTCATTTTTTTTCAAGGACTGCCGCGATCGAAAGTCCGGCCCGATCTCGGGTGTGCGTCGGTTAAGGTGTGTATACGGTTAAGTTATTCACGGTAAAACGCTGAAAAATATGTTGTTACGAAAGGAAGTCGCGGCGCCGTGAATGAAATTTGAATAGCAAATCGAACGCAGAAGCGTAACGTGTCGCCCCGATCCGTTCGGTGTCGGCCTTCTATTCCAGATTTTTCTGGGGTTTATCGACCGTGCGGAGATAAGGACAGGTGGCTCCTCGGATGCAACAGGTTTTTTTTTTGCCAGGTGTAGTTTATCACTTGCCTCTTTTTCTATTTCTTTCTAAATTTTATTCTTTTACTTTTTCGTCGGGCAAATCGACGGAAATTAGTTGACGTCGGGTCGAAGCTGTTGAAAAAATTATTGAATCGAGAAGAAATTTATCCGAACTTTATGGACAATTCTATGGATAAATAATTAATGAAGTAGAAATTTGTCTGGATGCAAATTGGTTCCGTAATATTTTTTTTGACATTGTGGAGTTAATATTTAATTGAAGCAAGATTTATTTGGATAATAGGGATATTATATAGAATGAGATTTTATATATATTTTATATTTATATATTATATTTTTTTATATATTATATATTTATGTTATTATAGATTATTGATTCAGTCTCTGGATATTAATTTTAAGAATTGTATGGACGAAGAATTTTGAAGAATTTTGTGAACAAATAGATAGAACATTTTCTAATGAATAAAGAATTATATGAATCAATAAATGATATGATTTATAACGAATTATACTAATAAATAGAGAGAACAATTTATAACGAATAAAAAATTATTTCAATAAATAGAAAAATTCACAACTAATAAAGAATTGCTAAAAAATAGAACAATTCACAACGAACAAAAAATTGCCCAAACAAATCAAACAATTTCACTAAAAAATCAAACGAAAAAATAGACCAATTCGCAACGACCTAAGAATTACGCTAATGTACGAAATAATTTACGACGAAATTATCCGACTAAAATGTTCGGCTAAAAGGAATACATTCGAGCAATTATCTCTCGGGTAAATAATTACTCGAACCGATCCGAGTAATGTCCAACTCTCTGTCATCGGAGAATATATGTATATTCGGCGTGACGAAAAAGAAAAAAAAGAAGTCTTGCTACCGGTCACGATCGTCAATAAAAACGACGACGACGACGACGACGACGACGACTGGCCGAAAGTGTTAATAAAAGCCACCGCCGCGATTCGTGATCATCGAACGTCCTCCGGAGGCCGTCGCCGGTGTCACGGGACACCCGATTAAGTCCGACAATTAAATCCGAAATCCTAGATGATCCATCGAGCGTGGCCGGGCGCGTGTCGCAACCGCGATCGTTCTCGAGACGAGAAAGAGAGACGAAGTGAGAGGAAGGGAGAGGAAGAGAGAGCGGGAGAGTGAGGGAGTGAGCTAGAGACGGAAAGAAAACGACACGGAGAAATAGAGAGAAAAAGACAGAGAAATACAGCGAGAAACAGAGAGAAATAGAAAGAGAAATATAGAGAAAAAGAGAGGAAGACACAGAGAAATAGAGAAAAATAAAAAAATAGATAACAAAATAGAAAATAAATAGAGAGAAAAAGACACAGAGAAATAGAGAAAAATTAAAAAATAAGTAATAAAATAAAAAATAAATAGAGAGAAAAAGACACAGAGAAATAGAGAAAAAGACAGAGAGCAGGAGAGGGGGGAAGAGAGAAAGAGAGAGCATGAGAGTGGGAAAGGGAGAGTAGGACACTGAGAGAGATGGAAATAAATGGCACGAGAGTGAGAAAGATAGTAAGAGAGAGAGAGAGCAAGGGGGTGAAAAAGAGAGAACGAGAGAGTGATAGAGTGAAAGAATGAAAAAAAAAGAAAGAGCAAGAAAGAGCTCACAAGGGAAAGAGAGAGCAAACGAAAGAGTGAGAAAAAGAAGAAAAAGAACGAAGAAAATCGCGCGAGAGAGAGAGCGCGCTAGAGATAGCCTGCTAGAGAGAGCACGCTAGAGAGAACAAGGAAGAGAGAGCACGCTAGAGAAAACAAGAAAGAGAGAACAAGAAAGAGAGAGCACGCTAGAGAGAACAAGAAAGAGAGAGCACGCTACAGAGAACAAGAAAGAGAGAGCAAGAGGGCAAAAGAGAGGGAGAGGGTGGGGAGGGGGGAGAAAAAAGACGTCGGATAGACGCTAGAGTGCCAGGGGATCATCATCCTCGGGTCGGACGTGTTCTTGGATTTCCAGCGTGACGATGACTGGCGCGCGCGCACCGGTGCGTGGAAACGGATCATGGCTACCGAGTCCGTGCCCGTCGTTAACAAAGTGGAATATCATTACGCTGGGAACGCGACAAAGACGCTGGGAAGATTATCCGCGATCTCTCGGTCCCGAGAAACAACTCCGAGCGCTCCTCCAGACGAATTTTGAACGAGATTGTCCACCGACGAGCACCGCGAGCATTGCGACAATATGCCTCTCGTTCGGCTTTACGACCCTACAACCATACGTCCGTCGGCATTTAACTCTTTGAAGCACAGACTTTTAGGAAATAAAGAGACCCGTGCGGCACAAACATATCATCGCGTTTACAATGGAACAGAATTAGTATATTTTTATTGAAAGGATGTGATAGCATAAAGAAATAGTAATTGATTTTCGTTGTTATAGAAGGAAACTTAAATAGTCTTGCCGTGTCACGTGGGTTCATAAATGAACAGAGTAAAAGTGCAGCTATTTCGATACTGCGAGGTGGGTTTAAAAATGTCCCGCATGATTTAGCGTGCATCGAAAAGGCTTTGTACGCGATTCGACGAGTTAACCCTTTGCGCTCGAGTGGCGACTCTGCGGCGCCATTGAAATTGTTGTTCAAAAATCATTTTTACAGAAATCGTTATTTTATAGATAATTGAAAAATTTGGTTGAAACTGTAACTATTACACGAGTCGCGAAACTCAATATTATACGTATAGAATAAATTTTCTTGTATAAAATGGAAATACTGGAAAAATTTATTTCAGATTTTCTAATTAAGATCGCTTCGAGCGCAAAGGGTTAATTCGTTTCGAAACGATCGCCGGGAGACGGTCGCGCGCGGAGATAATGACGCTTTCGAACGGCGGAGGCGAAAGAAGCCTCCTGCGAGAAGACGACGGTGATCAGCGATTACGAAGAGGAGATCCTCCTCTATGATGAGCCTCCGCGGTTATTATTATTACCCATTTGGCTGCCGTTTTGCAGCCACCTGTTTACGATCCGCGACGGGAATGGCTGGTTATGGGACGGCAGTCTATGGTTTCGGATCTGCTGAAAGGCTTCCGATC
>NC_135777.1:21466180-21482016 GCF_028453695.1 Augochlora pura | reverse complement strand
AGGACAATGTCGCGACTCGATTCCATCGTTCCCCGATCATAAATCGATCGCTATTGTATTGCGCAACGGAGACAATAGTGTCGCGACCCCGGCCGGCTGTTGGATCCGAGCAGCTACTTAAAAGCAATCTCATGTCCCCGGGACCGTTCTATTCTTCCACGCGCGACCTGTCCCCCGGGCAGATGTTCACTTAGCGGTCTGGATCGTTGCGCCACCAGCGAGCGAGAGAGAGAGAGATAGAGAGAGAGCTCTCTCGTTGTGCATCGGCTGGTGCTCGCAACAGCCTTCTGCGACCGCCGCCATTGACATCGTAATCATTACCATCATCCTCGTTACGTTTAAGAGCGCGCGCGCGCGGTGGACCGCGGGAACGTCGTCGTCGGCTCGCCGCGCGGCGCGACGGATTCCAGTTATTACGAGAGGCTGCTCGGCACCGGTTCGGCACCGTTCGGCTCTTCTCGCGGTTACCGCTGCCGCCTCGTCTTCTTATTATTCTTCAGCGTGGGTTAATTGATAATCGAACAACCCCGGGATTGGGAAACGGCGTTGATCCGGGTCAGCGATTATCACGCGGCCTTTGATCGTAATCTCCGGCGATTCCCCTCCGATATTTCAGCGAAGAATTCGCCGTAGAAGGCGCTCAACGCTTGACTTTAAACCGTGGAAAGAAATCACGGTGGATCACCGCGTGGAACACGGGGGGGAAATTTTACGCAACCGGAGCAACAACGTCTCCGCCGGACGCTATTGTCCGATGTAAAATTGTAATTCGCCATTAAGGTGAAACTAAACGCGCGAGGTCAGCCGACGCCGACGCCGCCGCCGTCAACCACCGTGTTCCACCAATATCCAGGGTTTATCGAGAAGGTAATGCGTTCCCCGGCTGACAGATGAGGTCGCGCGCCGATGACACCGCTCGAAAGTTGGACGGAACGGCGACGGCGGCGAACACGTTTCGGGTATTAGCGAACGGCGGGTTAGGATCGGCGAATGCTGCGTTTACTATGCCCGCGCCATCGAATTTATACCTCCCATAAAATTATTTATAGTTATGATAATAAAAAGAAATTAAGTGAAATAATTCTGTGTTGTAAATTGTCGTTGATTTATTAAATTTTTATTGCAAACTGAGGCGATGATATGTGGCTGGATGGTGCGTGATGAGTATACCCTGAGATTTAAAATAACAGCCATGGCATGCGAGATATTATAAATTAAATTAGTAGATTGTAAAGTAGAGTTTTCAAGCTTTAATTTAAAGAAAAATTCATAATTTTATGTTAATTTTTAACGGAGTTACAATTCTCCAAAGATTGACAATTTTCCAAGCGGAAATAAGGGATGAATTTCGACGAATTAACCGAGCTGTAAATTGTCTTAGCAATGAATTTGGTCAGTAAATAATATGTGTGTTAGTAAAAAATAAGACTCCTTGTTCTTTGCTATGAGGAAGATGCGACGACTTACGTCACTGTGATTCCCACACACGCGTATGTGTTACGCGAATCTGGAATGCGTATTCTCTGCGTGAAATCAACGAGACAATAGGATTCGAGAAATAAATCGTATATGGATCGGCTGAGATTTTACGTAAACAATTGATAGGGGAAAGTAGTTGATGTACCGGTCGAGGAAATAGTAAAAATATTCTGATAATAAAATAAAGAAACAAAAAACAACCTTGACAAACAAAAAATTCCTCGATTTCCTTTTTTTAAACGATATTCAAATTAAAAGACGTGCAAGTACGCAGCAAAATTTATATGAAGATAGTTAATTAAAGTGTTTAAATATTATTGCTTTTGTAACATTTTAGTTGACCGTCCGTAGGCAAATTTCGCTGCATAATTATGCATTTTGTGATTTGATATCGTCTGTAAAGTAATAAAGGAATTTTTCTGTTTGTTAAGTAGTTTTTTATTTTTTATTATCGCCTTATGTATTGAATAGAATTTAAATTTTATTATTATAATAGTTAGCTTATTTTTACTAAAGAATATTATAGAGTTCCTATAGATATTTCGTCCACTGTATCTTGAAATATTAAGAAATTGCGAGGAACATCGGTGTTTCGCTTCGAGCGATAAAAACCGTCTAAAAATACCGATAAAATTAAAAACTTTTTCATTATCTAAGTTCAATGACATTCTCTTAATTCTACACCTCGAATTGCCCAACGACGCGTTACAGTTTCTCTGTCAATCCCGAGTGTCGATTACGTCGCCCAAAGAAGATCTCCGTTCCGTCGACTAGACCCGTCTCAATGCCCGCGATCGCACGCGCGCGCGCGTTTCTCACCTCGACGGACAATTCACCTAATTTTGCAACGCGTGAATCATAGACGCTATCTTTCCGCGCCGCGTGCTCTTCCTTTCGACTCTCTCGCGGCCGGGATCGGCGTCGAATTCAGCGGCAGCGGAATGGGACCAAGGCGAATAGGTGTTAATACGCGGCGCGTAAATGTAGATTAATCGCGGCGTAACTCTGTTAGCCGGCGACGAATTCATTCCTGGAACGAGACCAAGGCGAATAGGTGTTGCTATCAATTTTATAAATGCGCATCGATGCTGCCCGACGCTCGCGCGGTGTCGCGCTCGAACGCGGCTAGAAGACGTCGCTGTGTTCTCTCGAACCAGCGTTGAAATCCCTCGGCGATCATCGCCTGTCCCGGCGTTCGAGTCTCCGACTCGGCGTCGCCGACCTCGCGCGGAACTTCCTTCGATTTCTGGTCCGAGAATCGATTCGGCCTTTTGGAATTTTTCTGTTTAACTCTTGACATTTCTAGGGTGACGTACAGAGCATGATTAATTGCATAAAATTAAACGATCTTATTGGATTCAATATTATTTTATTGGATTAAATATTATTTTATTGGATAAAATATTATTTTATTCGATTAAATATTATTTTATTGGATTAAATATTATTTTATTGAATTAAATATTATTTTATTGGATTAAATATTATTTTATTGGATTAAATTTTAATTGCAAAGGGCGTTAATACCTGATTATACGGCGTCGCGAGTCTTCAATATTTGTACCGCTTGTAAATTGTAATAAAATTAAGAAATTATTATATCGACTAGTGTAGAGATTAAGTTCTAGAAATTGAAGTTTAAATAATACTGTCGTACACATATAATGTATAACAGAGTTTAATTAGAATCATAAAATAGCACAGAAGGTAACGAAAAATCTCTTCAACTAAAATGGTACAATATTAATTATACAAAAGGATATAAAAAAGCACTGTTTACAAAAATAAAGAAACTGTACAAAATTAAATAAAATGATTAATAACGTTCTCCACCAATATGATTACAAAAAAGATTATAAAATGATTAATAATAAATAAAATGATTATAATTTTATAGATTATAAAATAAAATGATTAATAACGTTCTCCACCAATATGATTACAAAAAAGATTATTGAAACAGAAACCTTCCCAGAGAAATAGTTACGAGTCGCCTGAATTCGAGAGATCTCAGACTAAACCGAACATATTCACGAACGCTCGAGCTTTGTTACTTCGAATCCCGGCATTGCGCAACCGTCAACAAATCCGAAGGTTTCCCAACTTCTGAAAACACCTCCAACATCGTCTAACGCGCTTTACAAACTGTCGGTTCGCCGTCGAAGTGTCAGATAACATTTTCCAAATTAAGTCGACCTGGATCTTCGGCGAGCGATCGCGACGGATCCTTGCATCATCGCGGGAGTCTTCTCACGGCTGCGGCGCGCACCAAACCCAACGGTGCCGGCACGGGGAGAACCTGTTACCACGGACGTCGTGAGCGCGCAAGGATCGCAGAAACTGGATAGAACTTGCTTAGCCGGCCCCGCGGTCAGTAATATCTAAGGATCATTAACGCATCCTCGTCGAAGGAGGGGGGGAAGGGGGAAAAAAAGCCGGAGACCGTTGCCGATTGGGAAACCGCGACTTTGATCCGGCTCCGCTCGCGTACACCTGTTTAGTACGCCTGCTGTACAACCTACACACCTGCCAGTTTCCTGCGCGTGTACCGCGACGCTTCGTACACGTATTTGCCTGTTATCGCCGCCGTTCCTCCTCTCCTTGGCTAGAACGCGGCGGCACGACGAGGATACGAGCCGGTGACACTACGTCGCCGTCGTCGTCGTCGTCGTCGCCGGTGTCAAGGATTCCGAAGGATGCGCCGCGTCGCGGCTAGCCTATACCGAGATTTATTGGGTTATTTGCGTATATGTTACAAGGCTAGCTGCGCCAAGTGACACCGTGCGGATCCTGGACGGGAGAGACGACGTCGCGTCGTCTTGCTTTTGGAGAACGCCGGCCTCGCGGGCCACGGAAACGATGCCTCCATTAAACGATCGCGTCCGCTATCGTCGGCGCGTGCGGGATGACCCTCGCGCGGCAATTCAGAACGATCTGAATTTTTTAAAATAGGTGCAACATACTCAGATTATACGTTACTTAATAATTTTTGTAAATTCGTTTTAAGGGATGAAAGTCGACCCTTGAACATTACCTTTTATCTTATCGATCAAATGTACGAGCTATAAGAGACGAAGAAAATGTCCAAACTGTTAATAAATATAAAAATTAATTACGAGAGCTTACAATATCTATTCTATTTCTTTTATTTATAATTATTCAGCCCATAAAGATGCATTTACAAATGAACCGCGCGTTTGTCGGCAGAATATTTTCTTTTCCCTTAAAAATCATATAATATATATAAAATAAAGAAAACCATCCTTATTTTACCTTACGAAAATATCACCGAAAAATTATTCTTAATATTATACAAAGTCCACGATCGACAAGCGATTTTCTTAACCCCTTGCACTATCGCTCCTTTCACGCTACGACGATTAGTATTTATTCGTACTTAATAATTTTCCTGATAGGTCCAGACAATTTCTTTTTCTTGAATTGTCTTTATTTACCTTAGTTTCTATACTTTGACGACAGAAGAATTTATTTTTACTTCGACGTAGAATGAATTAATAATATTCACATTTAGCAGAGCTTGCATAAAATCTTCACCACGAGTCTGACTCGTTATTACAGTGCAAGGGGTTAATTCGGCTTCAGATGAAAATTCGCGAACAGCTGCGAGCCATTGTAAAAACTGCGCGAGACAGCGTGCACTTTAGCAGCGCGCAAGAAAGTCTGCGAAGAAAGCAAGCTGCGCGAAAGAGAACGCGGGGGGAGGGGGCGTTTCGCAACAGCGTTCTATTTATCGGAATAATAAGTGCCGCGCAATCGAAAATGTAGCAAGAGTGCCGGGGAGCCGACATTTTAATTCGGATTTATCGCCGCGCTTACGAATGACGAGACGGTAGAACATTTTAGAAAGGAGAGCCATCGAAACGGGACAGCGTTAATGGACCGGGCCCGTATCTTCGCGGCGATTGAAACCGAGACGGTGTTCTTCTCCGTGTCCCGGCGATTTTTCGAAGGAGAAAAAAGAACGGCTCGAGTTCGACGATTCTAGGACGGAGCGATCGACGATGAATAATCGGCGATCGGTGGTTTTACCGATCATTAGCGGCGCGCGCGATTTTACGGCGGGCATTTTTACTTTTTGAGTTAATCGGTAAAATAAACGAGGAATCGACGCGTCGGTGCAAGGGTTAATTCAGGGATGAATTTTTACAGTATTCATTGTTTGTATTCAATTCTGTTCATTGTAATTTATTTAATTATTTCTTCTTTTTATTCATCATCCATCTCATTCGACGAGAATTTTTCTGCATTCGTTGTTGAAGGATTTCATACCAAATAATTTTCTTTATACTTGAAACAATTATTATTTTAAAACGCGTCGGTGCAAGGATTAACCTCTCCAGGGATGAATTTTTACAGTATTCATTGTTTGTATTCAATTCTGTTCATTGTAATTTATTTAATTCTTTCTTCTTTTTATTCGTCATCCATTTCATTTCGACGAGGATTTTTCTGCATTGCTGAAGGATTTTTCAGCATTGCTGAAGGATTTCGCACCAAATCATTTTCTTTATATCTGTAATAATTATTATTTTAAAAGAACTAAGCGTGCGCATGCGTGGCAGTATCCCCGAAGAGGTTAAGGCAACGCGCGCGGTTAATTAAGTGATAAACGATGATTTACGAGGCGCAAGCCCGAGCGAGGCCCCGTCGAAAAGAGCGACGAGACGGCGTGCTGGCCGCTCCGGGCGCCGATGATTATTGCTGACGGCTGGAGCTAACCGAGCGAGGACTTCGCGGAGAGACGCCGAGATGCCAAGAATAGACTCGACCCTTTCGGACACGCGCGACCCTTTCGGACGATACCAACAGGTAGAATATAAAATTAGAGACGGCGATAACCGTGATTTATCGCCCCGCGATCGCGATCCTTTTTTCTTCGTTTCGACTGAATTTCCAACGTGTCATTACGCCCCGTGATTTATGTCGCGTGCTGCTCGTGAATCTTGACTGATGAAATATTTATCGTGTGCAATGTATAGTTAAAGCTTCGCGGTGGTATATGGTGCTCTCAGTTATCGAAGATATTTATTTATGTTTTTTAGCTTTTCTATTTTTGTATGAAATTATGAAGTGTTATGTGTGAGAACTTTGAAATGGTGTTAATAAATTTCGATTTTTATACTCGAGCTTACTGTTTTTTAAGGAAAATTCATTTCAGTCAGTGTAACATGGGTATTCTATATTTAATTATAAATTTATTATAACTGTAGAAAGGTGGTATATAGTTAAAATGTAGTTTACATTAAGAGAGGTATGTAAGAAAATATTTTTAAATTAATGATGAAAGGAAACTGAATTTTTACAAGATTTTAGAACCGCGTCTCATATTAATTATTTAAACAGTGACGTTCACACGTCACTAAATAAAATAAAAAAATTCGATCGTAGCATCCCCTAACATTTCTGACATAACCTAATATTTCTTTATTTCGAAATAATTCCTCCCTGTTCCTAAGGAATTAAAAAATATCAAATAGCAACAAATATCAAAAAATAGCAAAATCGCCTTAAAATAAAATAGCAATACAACGCGAATAATGTGACATCGTGCACAAAAAACAGTTCGCTATAGTTCGCCATTTCGCCTCGTCGAAAAGAGAAACGTCGCGTTATCAAACACAGCAATTTGCCGGCTAGAAAATCTATCCCGCATGTACCGGCTTATGCAAAACCGATTCCGTTATTATGTAAAAGTGATACTCCGTCGCGACGTAACGCGGCACGAGACGTCACATTAACGAGATCGTTTTCCCCAGGAATCGCCCGGACAACGGGTACAAGTCGCGACGAAGATAAAAATCCCGTCGACGGAAGAAGCTGGACGCGGGAAGACAATCGTCTTACGCGAGATGACAATCGTCTTACGCGAACGAGATTGCGCAACGATGAATTATTAGATAATGTTTATATTACGAGATGTCGCGGATCGATCTCGCCGCGGCATCCTTCCAGCGAGCCGCGCGGAAAGCAGAGGAGAAAAAGAGGCCAATTACGTGAAGAAAAAAGAAGGAGTTGTTAAATTACGTAATTCACAGTTAATTGTTCTTGCAAGGTCCGCTCGCGGAAGCCGGCGACGAACGCGTCGAAGATCGTGAGACGAATAATTATGGAGGGAAACGATTCGTGGCGCGCGACGATAACGAAGGGCCCTGTATAGGAAGAAACGCAGCCGGATATTTTCAATGAGAGAGAACTATTTACAACTGGCTGTGTGGCCGTCATTATGTGTAATTTTATTACCTCCGTTCAATTATGTCCAAGGTAACCCACTTCGGAAACATGGACACACGCTTCCCCGCGGTTCCGCTCGGAAGAATCGAACGGGGTTCGATGAATCGCCGATGAGGAATCGTCGCGGCTACGACGTCCAAGGACTCGTCATGGTCGGCGTTTACTTCTCTGTTTCGAATGCGTTTTCGATGACAAAACGGACGATCGCTGCGTTTTTTTATGACAAAACGTATAATCGCTGCATTTTTCACGACAAAATAAAAAATCGCCGCGTTTCTTGTGATAAAATGTATAATCGCTGCGTTTTTTATGATAAAATGTATAATCGCTGCGTTTTTTATGACAAAACGTATAATCGCTGCGTTTTTTATGACAAAACGAAAGATCGCCGCGTTTTCGACGATAAAATGTATGGTCGCAGGCTGTTACTCGCGTAATAGCAACCGAGCGAATTACCGTCTTTTCTTCGAGGGGGTAAGTGAACCGGACAGACGATGATTATAGGCAATTTTTCAATCATGGGAAACGTTGACGGAACTTTTCGACACTCTTCATGCGTGTTCTTTCATGTCTCAAATTGCATTTATTTTTTCGTCGGCGCGTTTTATTGATGTCGGCGCTTTTTATCGACTATTATTGAAATGACAGAGCCTTTGAAACGATCGAGTGAACGGAGGTTTCTTTGTAAATAAATTTATATAAAAAATAGTAACTATGGAGGAGTGATTTTTATTTAAATCGCAATTTTACGCAATTAGGTGTTACCATTTTTTTACATTTTTTAAATGAGTATTTAGATCTATTGTGAAACTCTGTCTGAGTTTCAAGATTTATTATTTCAATTGTCGTCGATAAAATATAGCAAATGAAAGGAATGTACCTTGAAATATTAAGGTTATGTCAAAGAATTTGTAAGAAAGTTGAAGAAAATTTCTGTCAATGTTTTACGTGATAAGATTCCTGAAAACTACCCCTATTTTACATTGTATAAAAATTGAAAAAATTATACTTAGTTAACGTTATAAAAAATTAGCAAAAATCATGGCTATCTTAACAGGTTTACCCGAGACTACCTACTTAAGAGGAAAATATTTTCGCCGCGAATATTCCCGCCCTTCGAAAGAATATTTCCCCTCGCCATAGTCGACAGCAAAATCTCATTTAACCCTTTGCACTCAAGTGCCGACTCTGAGGCACTACTATTATTATCGAGGCACCAGTAAAATTATTCTATCACGTTCCAAAATAATTTGTATACTAAGTTTACATTTAAAAAATTGTTAAATTATTGGTACGAGTTACAATAATCAATTTCATATTTATAAAATACACTTTCTCACGTAAAATAAAAATACTGTAAGCTAGAAAAATTATTTTAGCTAAAACGGCTTCGAGTCCAAAGGGTTAACAATAACAGCGCCTCGAACTAAGCCAGCCGACAACCAGGTTGCAAAACGCCCGTGTCGAAACCCCGCCATCGAATGGTCTAATTAAGCAGTAATTACCATGGCGACCTTCCAAGCACGACCTTCCTTCATCCCGGTTTCGCAATCGTGGAAAGAACAGCCGAGAAGCTACTCCAATTCCGAACGAACCCCTAACCCAGCGACTTCCTCGTGATGCAACCGCGACGGTGTCTTCGCCGAACAGAACCGGCGAAGGTCTCGCACGCCCACTCTGAGCGACAAACAACCGTCTAACATCGCGCGCGGCTTGGTCTCTAACACGGGAACGCTGTTAATGGCAGGGGACACGCTTGCCACCGTGACCCCGGCCGGTGTCACGGCCTAGAGCCTCACGATTCCCGTATTTCGTAATCGGGCACGGCCACCGTACGAAATTACGAATGGATCGACTTCGGGTGGACCGGCCTCTCGATCGGCCGGCATAATCCGCCGCGATAAGCGCGACGAAATTTCCATAATAATCGCGGGGCCTTGCCTCGCTCCACCACCGATCGATCCTTCTCGTTCGGAAGGCGAGAACCGACGATCCACGGATCGATTCATGGATACCGTCGAGGACTTCCTTGAGAGCATTTTGCAATCCGGGATTCCTCCACTAGCGTCGAAGGCTGAGGATGGTACCCGGCGAATGTCAAATTACTTTCTAAGACACCGGCGCGATCTTCATTCATTAACGCGACGGAGTTCGATGATCTCTGGCACGATTCACGTGGTGGACGACTTTCCGTGGCTCTCGATGATCGTTGGTGCAATTTAGCGAGATCGAGAGATCACATTTTGGCTAAATGTTACGTAATTTACTGAAATGATTTAATATTATCGTCGTTGTTATTTTTATTAATTTATTTTCGGTGTCTTTCGATGATCTTTGTGCAGTTGATTTATTTCCAAAATAGATCTTATTTTAGCTAAATATTATGTAATTTATTAAAATGATATAATATAGTCGTTATTGTTATTTTTATTATTTTATATTCTATAGCTTTCGATGATCGTTCTTGCAGTTTATTTATTTCCAAAATAGATCCAACTTTACCTAAATATCACGTGATTTACTAAATTAAATTAATATTGTCGTCGTTGCAATTTTTATAATTTTTTTCCTTGCTATAAAAATTCACACCTGAAGAAGACAAAGGTATATTATTCAGTCATTTCGCGTAAAAATATCTCTACAGCTTTGATACTCCAAAACGGGACCATTTATTAAATTAAATTTATAATTTAATTTAAACATATACTATATACAGAATATAATGAAACGAATGAGAAAATTAAGTAGATATTTCCATCCCATATAAATTCACACCTGAACAGGATCAAAAGTATCGAGAGTTCGAATAGCAAGAGGGCGATTCGCCGGAGCAGCCCCCGTCCGAGTCATCGTGGAAAAACGCAAGCGGGCAGAAATAATTCATGGACGGTTTTCGGCGGGTCCGTGCACGCGTTCCGTAATTGCGCCCGGGCAATTACCGCGTCGACCCCGGGCGTCGTGTGACCTTACGGGGAATGCTCGTCTGAATTCCTGCATTTCGCAATTGGCGGATGCTCGCTCGGTGTGCCGCGCTGCTGCTGCTGCCGGCCACGTAGCCGCCGGTTTTTTTTCGACCGGCGGAACAGAGTCGGGCGATCGGCGACGAATTACAACGACGACTGACGACGAATAAACGCTGTCGATGGATAAAATTGAAAAAAAGTCATTGATTATTGGAAACTGTGTTCGCGATATGTTAATCCTTTGAGTTCGAATGGTAGCTCTAAAAATTGAGTGGTGACTCTAAAAATTGAGTGGTGACGCTAAAAATTGTTCTATCATGTCTCAAAATCATTTGTAAAATATTACGGTTATTAGTGTTTAAAAAAATATTACAAGTGCAGCTACTGTGCGAGTCAGGTGACTCAATTTAAAATACGTAAATATACAACTTTAAAATACGTAAATATATAACCTTAAAATACGTAAGTATACAACTTTAAAATACGTGAATATATAAAAATATAAAAGAAATATATAAATCGAATATAAATTTCTCTCTATATAAAGAGAGAAATATATAATATCTATTATATCTGAAATATATAATATATATATAATATTATAAATATATAAATATATAAATCGAATATAAATTTCTCTCAATACTAAGACACTTTCGTCGACAATTTAAAACTAAAAAAGTTTAAAAATTCCAATTTCAGTCTTACAAACGATCACATAAACGCTATACCGTGCGACGAGGCGAAACTCTACGGACAGTTAGTCAGGCGGAGCCGACCGAAGACGAGCGTCCTCCCGGCAGAGCCGGGCCCCGGCCGTACGCGCCGCGCATACGGAAAATCTGAGTCCAATGTCAAGCGGATGATCCGCTACTACCGCCGCCGCCCGCCCCCCGCGCGCGCGCGCGCGCTCGCCTCCCGGAATAAGTTCGTTTTTATCCGTCGCCGTGACGGCCGAAGCCGATGGAAAAAAGGTTACGTAACGCGAGGCCTAAATACCAATCGGCGCAGGCACCCACCACCGGACGAGACCGGGCCCGCGTCTGCATCTGGATGCGGGGATCGTCTTCGATCGATCCGTCGATCGCGTGAATCACGGGCGGAACGTCATTCGACGACCGAGATCGATCAACGTAACCTGGCGACGATCGACGGGACGTGAACTGGAACCGGAACGAGCGGATTAGGATTCGACGATCGTCCGGGAATCTTCTGGATATTCCCCGAGGACGAGCGATCTAGCGATCGAACGATCAATGGCACAGGAACTCGGTTCTCGTCGTACATCTGTACTTTTTATGATCGAGGCGTTTCGTGAAATTTTTTGATCGGTGACATCATTTTTTCGTATAATTTCAGAAGCGATCATGTAAATTAAATTCCGAATATTTGTTGTCGGTCGTTTGAGACTTAGGCGGTTTTGATAGCGATCTCGGGATTTGAGAAGGATAAATGAAATTTTGAATTACCGTGCAGAGATTAAGATGAAGACGAAGGAAAATGAGCGATCGTTCGACTGGAAGTCGAATTTGGTTTGCTTATGTGTTCGACATTATTCGAACTGTGTATATTTCAGACCTTTTTTTCTTAAATATTCGACTCGAATAATAATTATTCATTATTTGTTACAAATTATACGTAGCACTCTTTACTGGAATAAGAAATTGATCCAGTAAATTGATTCGAGTAAGATTATCTAAACAAATAAGTGCTCGAGCATAATTGCTTCAATGAAATATATATCACTTCGATTCGAATAAATTATTTGAGTAAAACGAGTGGTTCCTCGTCGAAACATAACCACAGTTGTATCGCGTGCTCGGCGTAACGCCGAATACGCCTACTCCGAGATTGCATAAAGAGGCGTCGCTGTCGTGGATCTCGCGCGCGCGCGCGAATCGTCGTCGCGTGCACCGGGCGTGAAAAACGCGGGGTGTCTGTCGGTGGCTCGCGGCGATAATTTGCATCGAGCGAAACGGACACCTGGGAGAGACAAGTTCTCGTCCCGAAATTGGACCGGCGACGGCAGCGGCGGCGGCGGCCTCTCCTCGCCGCGACGGTGAGTGGCGCCAAAATTGCCGGACCGGTTAATTTAGAATCCGCGCCTTGGGCGCACGCGATTTCGGGACCAGTCGATTGGCGCCGCGGAGAAAAGGACCAAACAGAGAGAGAGAAAGAGAAAGAGAGAGAGAAAAGGACCAAACAGAGAGAGAGAAAGAGAGAGAGAGAGAGAGAGAGAGAGAGAAGGGGACGCGCGATCAGGTTTCGCAGTCGAATTTATTAAAATTGTCTACCGATCGCCACGCTCTTCTGGCTTGAATTATTCAAACGATCGTATCTATCTTCTAGCTTCCAATGATCCGGCTGACAAGTGATAAATGATTGGGTCTCGCGTTATAAAACAACCGATGAAAAATTTCGTGACGGTCCAAGGGGAATCTCTTGGGAAAAGTGATCGCTCGGTGGCCGTTTATCAGGGTCTCTCTCTCTCTCTCTCTCTAAGCGGCCGGATCGCGATCGATCATCCTCCGAAAAACGGCAAAGGCCAGTATCGCGCGTGATCCGCAAGACAATCGATCGTCTTTCTAAAAATACAGATTGCATCGGAGCTGCAGTCGAAGCGGACGCTTCGTCGCTCTGAACATCCTGTGTACGCTTTAACGCGAAACTATTCGAACGCTTGCACTTCTAACGCTTTATTAAAAATAAAATTGTACACAATCGTACAATGTATTGTAACAAAATTGTACGTTTGAAATTCGGCGAGAAATTGATTTATAAAAATAATTCGTTTTGGGGCGATGGGTTATACTCTTTGGTCAGAGTATATTGAAAGGTTATGGCAGCAATAGATGGCATGAAAGTGTTTGGAGGAAAGAAAGCATATAATTAGAAATGCAAGATTTATGACTGACTATAAAACATCAAGGCCGATCTATATTGGTTTTTTGGACGGTATGGAACCTGGCAGAATAGGAGATTACGTATTTATCGATGATTTAATGGACAAAAAGGGGCGCTTATAAATTTTGCAGAGAAATTGAAAAAAAAGGCAGTGCATTAAAGTTGAATTTACCAAATAATTACTGGTTTCAGTTGAATCCAGTTTCGATTGGTTTCACTGAATCGAAGACAGTTGAACGGGGCGACCTCAGCGAACAAAAGGCTCCCTGTCCTCTCCGGCTCGCTTTAGCTCGCTTCGATCAGCTTTAACTCGCTTCGGCTCGCGCCGGCTCGTTTCTCCTTGCCCCCGACCCGGCGGGCAATCGAACGGAGTAAACTGTCACGCAGAAATCTCGTAAAAGCTGGCAGATAGCCGTCCGTGAAAAGAAATCAACGAGGAGATTGCCCGAGGGTGTCGCGCACCTTTTTTCCTCGCGAGCGCGCTCGCGTCGCGCGCTAATTGTTTCGGCACGAAACCGCCTGGAAACGGAGAAACACCCCGGTCGAACGACGTCCACGTTTCGTAAGGTTTCGTAATATCAATTGCGCCGGTGCCTGTCAAAAGCGTGTTCACGCGAAAGAATTATCGCTCGGCAGAGGCGTTTTAAATTATTTAAGACTATGTAATTTAATAAAGTTACGCGACGACGACGGTGGTGTGGATCGCGACGGTGTTCAGGGACGCGGTGCCAAAGGATTCGACGCGGTCCTCTCGGTGGCCGCTACAGGAAATTACCGTCCCGCGGCGGCCCTTTTAACAGAGCTTTCAGCGTGAAATTATTCTCGCCACGGACACGGGGCCGAAAACTCCTCCACGCCTCTGCCTCTGCCTCTCGCGGTTTTACGCATGCGAGAGAGCCGAATTGTACGACCGAGTTCGTTTACGTCGACGATCGTTCGTGCTTTCTTTACGCGGCTTTTCGACGACTTCTGACTATATTCGGACGCTTCGCGAAATTTGATACATTTTTTGGGATTGGAATTGCTTGATTGAATTACTGAATTACTGAATTACTTGATCGAATTACTAAATCATTTGATTGAATTACTGAATCATTTGAATTTGTTTTAGGTAATGGAGAGACTAATTCAATTGACAGTAACTATTTTTAATTTTTTTTCTTATTTTGTTAATTTAAGTAATAGCAAAATTTTTTAAAAATATTCTATCTATCATAACTAAATTTCTAGTCTATCATAAACAAGACGGCATCCCGATGACAACGTATCGGGGAGCGCGCGAAGCTCCTCGTTGCGCAACAACGATTTGCAAAGAGAGGGAGGGGGTAGGGGGTAGGAGGGGAGGCACGCAGAAATCACCCACGTACAAATTAGTATCAATTACGCCGCGGTAATTGCGGCCCACGAAAAACTTAATTACGGTGTCCCGGCGTCGATCCCGCTAAGGCCCCTCTACGCTCGCGGCGCCGATTCCTTTCTGGAGCACGGGTCAATCGATCGGTTCGACTTGCGTCATTTGCGCGCGGAAAGAGACGGAGAGAAAGAGATGGATAGAAGGAAAAAGAGAACGATAAAGAGAGAAATAGACGGAGATAAATAGAAAAAGAGATAAAAAGAAAAATAGAAAGATAAAGAGATAATAAGAAAAATAGAGAGATAAAGAGATAATAAGAAAAATAGAGAGATAAAGAAATAAAAAGAAAAATAGAGAGATAAAGAGAGAGAAAAAAGAAAGACAGAGAGTGATAAAGAAAGAAGAAGAAATTATGATAGAGCACGAGAGTGTAAAAGAGAGAAGGAGAGAACACGAGTGTGAGAAGGAGAGTGAGAGAGAGCACGAGACTGAGAAAAAGGGAAGTAAAGAGCACAAGAGAGGGAAAGAAAGAAAGAAAGATATATATGTATAAAGAAAGAGAGAGAAAAAGAAGACAGCCGGCGAATTCAGCGCGGCGATCGCAACAAATGCCCCCCTGCCCCCCCCCCCCATCCCCCATCCGCAATGCTGCACCTTTTCTTAATCGGTGAACCGCGAAAAGCTCGAGGACGCTCGTCTCGTGCCAGCTGACCCGTGATCGGGATCGGATTGATGGCTATCTCCGCCATTGAACGGTCTATCGAAATCACTTACACGGTCTGTCTCTCGCCGCGTGTTACTGAATTTCAGGGCCCCCGAGACGTCGACGAACGCGCGCGCGCGCAGGAACATGGTCTCTCCCCTTCGGCCCTAAGGTGCGCGCG